>NW_007727672.1:278735-280210 GCF_000696425.1 Galeopterus variegatus
GGGGGCCCCACGCTGAGTCACACACATGGCACGGCTCAGTGAGGAGCCGCGCCAAGTGAAGATGGCTGGCCTGCCCGATCTGAGCTGGCCAGCTCCGCCCCCACCAGAGAAAATGGAGGCAGCGCTGATGCAGGTGCCTAGCCTGGTATGGTATGCGGGAGCCGGGCGGGCGTTTGCCCCACAAGCGGGGCTGGGGTGGGGGTCACTCACAAAGCTCCCAGAGCTGGGCCGGTCCCGCACCTTCCTCTCCATCTCTCTCATCCCTGAAGTTTTGATTTTTAACAAAATGAAAATGTATTTCTTGCTTATACTACAGTGCAATACAAGTGAGTGAAGGGGCAAAGGAGACTAGTTCACACAGTCATTTTGAGACCCAGCTCCTTCCATCTATGGGTTCCACAATCCCTGAGGACAGGGATCAGCAAACTTTATATGTAAAGGGCCAGATAATAAATATTTTCAGCTTTGTGAGCCACATTGCAACTACTTCCATGGTAGTGGAAAAGCTTCCATAAATGATACATAAGCAAATGGGGGTAGCTGTGTTGTAATATAACTTTACTTACAAAAATAAGTGGCCAGCCCATGGGCTGTAGTATGCAGACTTCTGCCCTAGGAACTTGGAGCCTTCATCTGCCTCCAGTCAGTATACAAGGGAATAGAAAGAGTGGAGGATTGGAATTGTATGAGAGATATTTTTAGGGGCCAAGCCTGAAAGGAGCATGCAACACTCTATCCTCATTTTATTGGTCACATCACATGCACTCACCCAACTGCAAAGGAGTCTGGGAACTGTAGTTTAGCTGTGTGCCTGGAGAGAAGGAGACACAGGATTTTGTGAATTTACAGCATTCTATATCAACCTGAGAACTAATCACCTTTAATGATGTAGTGTGTATGAAAATGATTTTTCTGAGATTCTAAATAATTGATTTTAAAAACTCTGATAAAACAATGCCTGTGAAAATTAGGCATTTCCTAAATCTGTGATGAATTCTGCTTGCAACTGTGTAGTATGATGTTTGAGGAGAGCATTGTTTAAGCAATTTTAGAAAAAAAACTATTTTCTTGTATTTAAGAATACTCAGCATTTCCATATGGATGAATCTGCAAGTCTTAATTAGGAATTAAAAGAAATCCTGCTGGACTTCTGCTTGTAAACAATTTGTCAATGGAGTTATAATTTATATGTAGAAGTTTTAAATCTCTATTTCTTCTTTAAAGTTATAATCCTTACATTCTTTAATGAACACTGCTCTTCTCTCAAATGCTACCAAATCAATGATATTTGACTGCATCCATGAGCTGGACTAATAAACCAAGTTTTGTTTCCTTGGATGGCTTTAGAGGACAATATCATCAAATTCTGGGTTTATTACTCTCCAATAATTCCTCAGAGTGATTATTTTCATGAAATCTGGCAATAGAAAATAGTTATTTTGTACCATTCAAGGTCTAAAATGTGACCATATTTA
>NW_007727672.1:281204-285783 GCF_000696425.1 Galeopterus variegatus
AATGAAAAATATATGGCAGTTGCTTCTGCAGTGCCCTTCTAGGTCACCCTGAAATTCTTAAAGTTACTGTGATTGCTCTAGATTCTTGGAATATTTTGTATGCAGTGAAAGCTCCAAACATCAAACTACATTTAAAATTGCATTAGTTTGTTTTGTTTTGTTTTAGTTGCTGATGCTTTTTTATTCTTTGTGCCAAGGATGTTGACCTCTGGAGGGTTAACCTAATGCATCAGGGCAGTGGTTCTTAAAGTTTAGTATGCATAAGAATCACCTGAGAGGCTTGTTAAGACACAGGTTTCTGTGCCTCACCCTTAGAGTCTGAAGCAGCAGGTCTGGGCTGGAGCCTGAGTGTCCACATTTCTAATAAGCTTCTGGGTGAGGCTAATGCTGCTGACCTGAGACCACACTTTCATTCACACCAAGTCAATGGTGTTCAGTTGGAAACCCAACTCAAACTGGCTTAGCATGTGGGAAATGTATTGGCTTGCAAGAGTTAAAAATTCAGGCTGTCCATTGACTTTAAGCACTCCTAATTCCATCAGCTCAAGTGATATTGTGAGGGTTCAGTTTTTCTCTCTTCCTCTGGGGACTATTTCCTCTATGTTGGTATTCATCATGTTCACAAATGGATCTAGGTGCTCCAGACCTCACATTCTCATGTTTCCAGGCACAATGGACAAAAGAGACTTTCCCTGACCCCAACTATTGAAAAAACTTTCTATTATGGGCCATACTTGAGTCACATGATCATCTTGGGCCAATCACTGTTTTCAGTATTACCAGGATGTAATACCAAATCAGTTTATGGACCCAGGCCTCGAGTGCCTGCTGTGTCTGTGTTTCTGCCTCAAGGGTTTCTCCAAAGACTTGGGAGCTCTCACAGCTTGAGCTTAATAGCAACCTAGCTGTGCATGGGGCTGTGCATCCTGCAATGGAGGATGGAGATTTTGGATAGCTGTCCCTACCTCCCCAACATTCAGAGGCAGAATTATTAGGTGCTTTCTATAAGGTTTCTTAGAGTATCACAGTGGGATTCTGTCCCAGTTGCATACCATGGAAACCAGCTATATGGTAGAACTTGAACAAAACTTTCCTTTTTTCTTGTCTCTGTCTCTCCACTCCTTTACCCTGCTCTTGAAATCACATCTTAAATAAACTCCCTACATCAAAGTCTTTGCCTCACGTGCTAATTTTGGGGGAAAAAATCCAAACAATGACCCTGCCTAAGCCATGTGGACTGACAATGGGGAAGGGGTTATTGTCCAGAGGAATTCTGCAGTATTATTTTACCAAAAGAAAGGTGTATTAATGATTAAGAAAGAAAACCAGCATATTTCCCCTAAAAACCAGTTAATTTCTAGGCTTATACACAAACAAGTAATAATGAATTCCTGGTCAATCGAAGTGTGAATTTGGTGTTGAAATATGCATGGAATGGTCTAGATGGCTGTATACCAGCGGTAGACACCAACCATCCTACAGACAGAATGGAAAAGGAGAAAGGAGCATGGGTCCCATGGTTCCTTTAGACATGCTTTTGGTTAAAAATAAGTTAAAAAAATAAATATGCTTTGCTATCCTCAATCTCAACTAACATTATAATATCTCCTTCAAATTTCTAATGCCACCATCTCCCAACCTTGGTGAATCGCAAGCTTTCCACCAGTTGTATACTCAGTTTTGTATTTGTTCATACAAAAATTAATTCCAGGTCTCAAAGCTTTCACGTTTTATGTCCTGTGTGCAAGGAAAGAGCTAAGCTAAAGCTAACCGATGGGCAGAACTACACTGTAGTTATTTACAACAGGTGAGATGGATATTACATTCTAAGCCTCACTGCAGCCAGAAAATAATTCATTATCAGGCTTCTCTAAAAAACAATAGGCAAATGTTTTAGAGAAAAGAATTCCCAAGGGACATTTTTTTTTAGGAGAACTGCCATCACCTAATTTCTAGAAGTGCTGCATGTTGCCTTCTTTCATGATGGGCAGAACTACACTGTAGTTATTTACAACAGGTGAGAATGGATATTACATTCTAAGCCTCACTGCAGCCAGAAAATAATTCATTATCAGGCTTCTCTGAAAAACAATAGGCAAATGTTTTAGAGAAAAGAATTCCCAAGGGACATTTTTTTTTTTAGGAGAACTGCCATCACCTAATTTCTAGAAGTGCTGCATGTTGCCTTCTTTCAGAGTCACAGTGAGAATTAGCTTATGATAGGCTCTAGTCTACTTGGGCTGCAAACATTATCAACTTTATTTAATCCAGATTTTTCTTAACTTTGTTGACTCTAGATATGTTTGGGTTTTTGTTTTGTTGTTGTTGTCTTTGAGGCTGTTTTTGTAGTTGTTTTCAGGTAAGCTCTGTTAGTATCTCAAGGACCTCAAACACTTCTGGAAATTCTGCCCTAGACTGAAAGTGACACTAAAGAGGGAAATTTATTATTCCTACAGGTCAACAGGAAGACACCTTTTGGAAATTCATCCTGGTGGAAGTTTAGACTCCACCTACCTACACATGGGTCTGGCCCTATGCTAGTTTCCAGTCCTGTCCTGGACTCTAAAAAGTTCTTACCCCTCAGCCTTGGTGTAACCTCTGCTTGCTGTTTCCCTGGAGGCAAGTGAGACACTGAAAAACAAAAGAATAGTTTCTGCAGTATTCCATAGAATCAAAATTTGAGCTATCATTTCTGTAGTGGATTGAATTATGTTCCCTCAAAACTCACTGAGGATTGAATTGTCTTTCAAGTTTTATGTTAGAAATTTATCCCCCACTGTGACTGTTAAGAGGGTGGGAAATCCTTTATGGTAATTGAAAGGTGGAGCCTTGAAGAGGTGATTAAATTGTAGGACCATGAAGTACTGAATGGATTAAAAAATGCTGGTCAGGGGTGTGGTTCTGAGGGCTTTAAAATAAGAGGAGAGTCTGTCTTTCTCTCTGTCTGCTCTCTCTGCTTCCACCATCGTGCAATGTGAGACCCATGGGTCATTGTTGCCACCAACAAATGGATTTTGGACTTCCTAGCCTCAAAAACTGTAAGCAATAAATTTTGTTTTTCTTTATAAATCACCCAGTCTCAGGTATTCTGTTATAGCAACACAAAAAAGGACTAATACAGAAAATTGGTACCAAAGAAGTGGGGTGCAGCTTATAACAATTACTTCAAAATATGGAAGCAGCTTTGGAACTGGGTGTTAGGCAAAGGTTGGAGGAGTCTGGAAGACTCAGAAGAAGACAAAAAGACAAGCGAAAGTTTGGGCTGTCTTAGAGAATGGTTACATGGTGGTGAGCAGAATACTTATAGAATTATGGACAGTAAAGACCATTCTAAGGAGGTCTCAGGTAGAAATAAGAAGGAATTTATTGGAAACTGGGGCAAAGATCATCCTTGCTATGAACTGGCAAAGAAATTGGCTGCATACTGTCCATGACCTAGGACTTTGTGGAAGTAGGAACTTAGTAGTTATGAACCCGAGTATTTGGCAGAAGAAATTCCTAAGCAGCAAAGCATTAAGGAAGCTGCATGGCTACTTGCAACAGCCTACGCTGAGTTATGGTGGCAAAGGCATGACTTAAAGCCAGAATTTAAAAGGGAAGCAGAGTGTAAAAATATAAAAAATTTGCAGCCTGGCCATGTGTTAGAGAATCAGAGAGCATGCAATGGTGCAGCCCAGTGACCTTTAGCTAAGAAGATTAATACAAAGAAAGGGGATTACCCAGAGAAGGGGGAAAAGGCCCTGAAGGCATTGTAGAAGCCTCTGGGGCCAGTCCTTCCATTTCAGTCCCAAAGACCTAGGGAGACAAAATGGTCTTGGGGAAAAGGCCTGAGGCGCCCTCTACAGGCTCACTGCTTAGGACCACCTTGGGAAGCTGCTTCTAGCACCAGCACCATAGCTACTTTGGCTGCTCCTACCATGGCTAAATTGGTCCCAGGTGTGGCTGGACATGCAGCTTTGGAAAATACAAGCCGGAAGCCTTGGTGGTATCCACGTGGTGTTAGGTCTGCAGGCTCACAGAATGACAGAGCTGTGAAGGCTTGGGAGCCTCCACCCAGATTTCAAAGGATGCATAGAAAAGTCTGGAGGCCCAGGAAAAGATGTTTCAGGGATGGAGTCACCATAGACAGCCTTCAGTAGTGCAATGCCAACTGAAAACGGATCAAAGTTGCACCAGAGAAACCCCATCAGTGCCACGCCTAGTGGAGGTGTGAGAGCGGGACTGCCACGGAGACCCCAGACTTGTGGAGCTACCAGAGTGGAACACCAGCCTGGGAGAGATGAAGTGTGGCCTATGATCAGGGAATCCATAGGAGCAGAGCTGCCCAAGGACTTGGGAACCCAACCCCCATACCAGTGTGTAGAGGTGGAACATGGAGTCAAGGTACATGATTCTCCAGCTTTGAGATTTTTTGTCTACCCTGCTGGGATTTGGACTTGTTTGGGACCTGTCACCCCTTTTCTCTTGGCCTATTTTTTCCATTTGGAACAGGGATATATATACCCTGTGTTTGTCCCACTATTGTATCTTGGAAGTAAATAACTTGTATTGATTTCACAGATGGGACTTTGAATTTTGG
>NW_007727672.1:285793-290407 GCF_000696425.1 Galeopterus variegatus
AGTATGACACGTTCTAACATGATACAAAAATAAATCCATTAATGGTTACTTTAAAGGTCAACATCATAACTGTAAGAACAACCTCCATGGTATTAAGTCATCAATGGCAAAAATAGGGAAGGCTGTACTTTATAAAACCTTGCACATAAAAACTTGTTTCAGTTAAAATATACTTTTGATAAATTTATAGGGTTGATATAAAGTTTTAAAAATAATTTTGGCGGGCTGGCCCGGTGTTGCACTGGAGAAGTGCTCCGGTTGGGAGCGCGCTGGCGCTCCCGCCGAGGGATCGGATCCCATGTGGAGACCAGTTCCCGCTCACTGGCTGAGCGCAGTGCGGGCGCAACACCGAGGGTTGCGATCCCATTGCCGGTCCCCGGTACGGGCACGACACCGAGGGTTGCAATCCCGTTACCGGTCAGTAAAAAAGACAAAAAGGAAAAAAAAAATAATAATTTTGGCTTTTTTCTGGCACCTTTACAATGGCTAATTTCACTCTAAGAACTTCTCTCTCACTAAACTGTGAGCTCCAAGAGGGCAGGAACCAGTTGTTATCACTGCATTACCACAACCCAGCACAGTTCACGGCACATAGAGAGCACTAGGCCCAAAGAAATAACTGGATTGATTTTTAAATTTTCTGACTATGTATTGTCCTTAGATTGCCCTATATTTTCAAATTTTAAGACACAAATGTTTCTCTACTTTATAAATTAACCAATTCTCACCCATCCAGAATTCTAAAAATACACATATTTTTAGCATATAAATTCATCTTTGCTTTTGCCCATCCCCCAAAATCATTAAAAACTTGGCCCTCAGGAGCTTTATTGTTTTAAGGACTAAGAAATATTAATTTAAAGGCAAAGCACATTTGTAATGACTTTAGAGCTTTACTACAATAGGTTATAATTACACATTTTATAAAACTACAGCTGCTACAGAGACAAAAGAGCAACTTGCTTTTGAAATTGTGATTTGTAATTCATATTATCAGTGAAAATTTGCATAGAAACAATGCTGTTTTCAGGCAATGATGACTTGCTATGGTTTTTATTATGCAATTCCTATTTTGGACTGTTTTGTTTTCATATAATATCTAAGCATTCAATTTATTTTAAACTTACCAGTGTAATCCTGAATTGACTTTAAGAAGTTTTTATTCTGAGCAGTAGATGCCACTGGAAGATAGTTTGTCTTGGCTGAAGAAATTCTTTCTGATACTGCTTTAATTGGCCGACCTTCCTTGATAGGTTGATAAGCAGCTGTAGAAGATTTGTTCGCTGTTAAATTATTCATTATATTTTCCCAGTCATCATCATCATCAAAGTCATCTATGTCAAAATTATCAATATCATAGGAAGCCTCGATTTCTCCGTCTAAGTCATTTATTGAAGCAGTGTGTTTATTCTCATCTTTCACAGCAGTGCTTGTGAGAACATTTCCTGGGAAATAAGAGCATTCATTTCTTTTTTCTATCCTTGGTGTTTCAGTCCAGTTGCTACTTACAAAGGACTTCTGTAAATGGGAATTGAATAACGGTCTTTCAAAGAGATTCTTCGAGGCTGCTGAGAATCCTGTCTTTCCTGGGGTGGTGGTCAGTAAACATTCATCAGTGGAAACAGAATTTGAGGGAAGGTGTAGAAAATTTAACTCTTTAATAGAATTCCCCATAGGGAGGAAATCGCCCTCCACAGGGCTACCAAGTGAATCAGGCATGAATCTCCACATTGAACCAAGACTGGCATCGCTTCTATTAAAATCTGCTTCAGCTATGAGTTTCTTTCTGAAGAGAGAAGAGAGAACATGTTAAATGAAGTTTACTATGGTACGCCACAAAAGTATATCTTCAGTTTTCATCCCAAACAAAAATTGTAGCAAAATATATCCTTTTTCCCAATTCCCAAAATTTGAATATAAATGCTAAAGGAGCATTTTGAAAAGTAAACACATTTAAAACACAGTGACATGACAATCATTCTTATGTAATTTCCAGGCCAGAAAGCCTGAACATTTTGCCCTGCACATTTTTGACTTAGAGTTGTGGAAATGCAATTATATATATTTCAGAAGGAGAAAAATCAAGATACCTCATGTTCCGCTGCTGAAGTAGTTCATTCCCACAATCCAAAGCTTTCAGTTCATCAGCAGGAATAGAATCAACTAATTTACAGATGTGGTCCATCACGTGAATAAGCTGCTGCTGTAAACTTATCTGTCTAGCTATAAATTTCCCTTGAAAACAAAAAGGACTTAAGATTTTGAAAGTCATGCATGTAAAATGTGAAGCAGTGTTAAAAACAATATTGTAGTGGATTGGATTTTGTCCCCTCAAAATTCACTGAAGCTTGAATTGTGTCCCCCAAGTTTTATGTGCTGGAAACTTAGCCCCCACTGTGACTGTTAAGAGGGTGGGAAATCCTATTATGGTAATTGAAAGGTGGAGCCTTAAAGAGGTGATTGGATTGTAGGACCTTGCAGTAGTGAATGGATTAAAAATGGTGGTCAGGGGCATGGTTTTGAAGGCTTTAAAAGAAGAGAGAGGAGAGTCTCTCTCTCTCTCTCTGTTCTCTCTACTTCCACCATCTTGCAGTGTGAGGCCCCTGGGCTGCTGTTGCCACCACGAGATGGACTTACCAGCCTCAGAAACTGTAAGAAATAAATTTCATTTTTTTTATAAGTAACCCAATCTCAGTTATTCTGTTATAGCAACACAAAATGGACTAATACAGTTTCTGATGTTGTTGCATCAAATGTAGTAGAAATATTGTTTTTTGGAACATGTTACCTAAGAAACTCAGATTAGTGGGCAAAACCCACACATTTGTCATAGAATAACTGTTGGTAGCATGTGCATGTGTTTCTAGCTTTATACGCTTAAACATATAGCCCTTAAATTACAGTGTTTACTTTAAACATAGGAGTCATAATCTACTAAAAGTGAATTCTAGGTTTTAAATTTGTAATTCTAGAGAGGGAATGTTATTTTAGAAAAAGAATGTTATGTTCATCAAGAAAAGATTTTAACATGGGTAAAATCGTGAATTCATTGCATTGCAGTAATGTTTGTTTTTTTAAAATACATTTTGTTATAGGGTAACACACATTAAAAAATCAAAAGACAATGAATTATAATAGGAAACCCTGAACCAGAGAAGCTTCCTCTGATTATTCATGTCAAATGGCATCGTCTTCCCTGTCTTCTTACTCTAAATTCCTCTCCTCTGCTTCACTTCTCACCATTGTGTGATCACAGTTGTCATATAGTTATTAGTTTATTGTCCATCTTCCTTTCTGCACAATAGAGAAAAGCTGCATGAGAGCCCAAGCATGGTTGTGTTCACTGTTTGGAACACAGTAGCCCTGCCATAAATATCTCATGAATTTATGAGCACAAGTAGACCATTGTTCCACTTGTTTTATTTCTAGAAATCACCTACCTCATCCAGTCTTTCATGCGAGCAGGTGCTATGGGTCAGATGTGTTCTCCAAAAGTGCATGTACTGGAAACTTGATCTCCATTGTAATAGTTTTAAGAGGGTGGAAAATCCAATTATGGTATTTGAAAGGCGGTACCTTTGAGAGGTGATTGGATCATGAGGACTGTGACCTCATGAATTGATTAATCAATTCGAGAAGTAATGAGTTCTCATGGGTGTGGTTCTGATGGCTTGATAAAGGGACAAGTGAGAAGGTTAATTCTCTTTCACTCCTGTCATTCTCATCATGTGATACTTTACGTTGCTCTAAAGAGTCACAACCAAGAAGCCCCTCACCAGATGTGTTCTCTGGACTCTGGACTTCCCAGCCTTCAAAATTATAATAAATAAATGCTGTTTCTTTATAAATTATCCAGTTTCAGGTACTCTGTTATAAATAACAGAAATGTACTAGTACAGTAGATATGTCAATGTATTTGGCGAAGAAGTTGAGGTTAAGCTTATAATTTTATTTTCTCCTTTAAGCTCTTAAGCTTTTTTGCAAGTGGTAGTTTTTTTAACAAGATTTGGAAATTTCAGTGTATTGTTTTGACAGAGTACTTGGCAAGTTTAAGATCAAAAGGATGAGAAGAGTTTTATAGAGTAATTGCCATGTAATGGCAGCAGAAATATTCTATGGGATTGCAATTGTTAAGTCTAGAGAAATGTTGAAGTTATATACAGAACCCATTGGTATAACTACAGATATATTTTTATTCATAAAGTTTGACTCATTCTCCATATCAACATGTCTAATCTGACACTTAGCATCTATCAGATTCACTCTCTCTTTTCCCTTCTCCTTCTCTACTACCCCCATGAAATAGCAAACTTTCTTTTGCTTATAGTTCTAAATAAGGCCCTCCACAATTTGTTTGCATCTTGAGGTTTATTTGTATTGGTCAGGGGCTGATCAGAAACAGAAACCATGGAAAGTAATTTAATATAGCAAATTTAATAAGGGAACTAGAGAGGTGTTGGAAGAGTTGACCGTAGGGGAAGGTAAGGCAGGGCCCGCTATGTACTTGAGCTTCACACCATGCTTGGTTTAATACTCTTTTAATACTATCTTGAAAGTCTTCATAATTTCACTTTTAAACTTGTGCCTTGTAAGTGAAGTCCAATGCAACTATGT
>NW_007727672.1:290609-296889 GCF_000696425.1 Galeopterus variegatus
CATGGAAAGTAATTTAATATAGCAAATTTAATAAGGGAACTAGAGAGGTGTTGGAAGAGTTGACCGTAGGGGAAGGTAAGGCAGGGCCCGCTATGTACTTGAGCTTCACACCCTGCTTGGTTTAATACTCTTTTAATACTATCTTGAAAGTCTTCATAATTTCACTTTTAAACTTGTGCCTTGTAAGTGAAGTCCAATGCAACTATGTAGTCTGCACCTGGGCAGAGGAGACAAATGTAACCCATATGTCTACCACAGTTCCTTGTCACCTCATTTGCACGTGGTATATGCAGTGCCCTATGAGAAGAGAATTCCAGCAGATTACAATGTGGGGAGTTCAGTGAGACTCAAAGTGAGCACAAAGAACACCGATGGCCCCAAGAGGCCACATTTTCCATCCTGAGCAGAAGTTGTTTTGAACTGAGAAAAAAGGCAATATCATTGTAAGAAACACAAATGACTGCTGACCCTATTGTACCCTTTCTTACTACTGTCACTTCACTGTATTAGCAAACTACTTATGCTAAAAATGATGTAGAAGGAAAGGGAAAGACAGGGCAACACATAGATCCTTTTCATTTCAGTCTTTGCTTGCACATCAGTAAGCCAAACAGTAGAGAGTTGATAGAGCATGCACACATCAGCAAGTGAAGTACAAACAGCTGTTCGATTGTGCAGCATTTCCCTGTTCTGGGAAGGATGAAATCATGTGCATATGTGAACAGATACAAAGGGTGTAGCTCAGTGATACCATATAGGAGTTAAATGCTGTTATATTTTCATTTAAAATTGCACAATATAAAGGGCCTGCCCGTGGCTCACTCGGGAGAGTGTGGTGCTGATGACACCAAGGCCCCGGGTTCGGATCCCTATATGGGGATGGCCGGTTAGCTCATTTGGGAGAGCGTGGTGCTGATAACACCAAGTCCACGGTTAAGATCCCCTTACCGGTCATCCTTAAAATAAATAAATAAATAAAATAAAATTGCACAATATAAAGATACATGGTAAAATTCATGCCAATAATTAAATTTTTAATTCTTTTTTTTTTTTTACTTATAACAATGTTAAATAGTAAATTTTTAAAAAGTGACAGAGAGAAAGAGGGAGAGATGGTAGAAGAATGGAAAAAGCTCTAATAGCACTTTTCTCCTGCTTTTTGAACAAGGAGCCCCACATTTCATTTCACACTTGGACCTGCAAATTATGAGGCAAGGAGGCAGGAAACTGCCACCATCCTGAGGGCTGCAAATACAAAGGAAAAAAATTGACATTATTAGAGTCCTGACCAAGGCCAGCAGTCAGATGGGGAGCCTGGAAGGAGGGGCCACCTGTGGGGAAATGGAGCCAAGGTAGGGGCTGCCGTGTGGGAGCCGGGATGTTGGAAAGAGGAACTGCCTGGAATCACAGGGAAGGCTCAGCTGATGCTGCAAACACAGCCTGAAGCAGGGAGAAGCAGAGAAATGCCCTGGCTCCTCCTCTCGCCATGCCCTCCAAGCACCTCCCATGAACATGCAACTGGATGCCATTTGGCAAGGAAGCTTGGGAAATGTGCATGTGATTAGAACAAAGTGAGGGAAGATAGGGAGGAGATCTTGGGGAAAACAGGCAAATGACCTCCATACTTACCTCTTTCTCTACAGACTCTCTGGACCAGGCATATCTAGATCCTCCCTACTTTATCTCTTCTATTCCCTTGTCATGGCTTCCCTTCTGTCTCTGTCAGTTCAAATCCTCTCCAGTATTTTATGTTCTTCTTGAGCCTCTACTTCCACAAAAAATTTTATTTAATCATCATGAATAGATTCCATTTTCTCCTTTTAAGAATTTCTGTGGCAACCTATGAGTTTCCAAGAGGCTACTGGAAGTGGCAGGTTATTGGTGTTATCAAGATCAGGCTCATATCTGTCTGCATATTAACTGGACCACCTGGAAAATTTTCTTAACCTAACTGAGCTGTAGTTTCCTCATTAATGAATAGAGGTGGTAATATCCACTGCTTGGGATATAAATAAAAAATATTAAAGAACCTAAATAACGCCAATATACTCAATACACGGTCATTATTTTTATCATTGATTTGGCATATTTCATGAACTCTGTATTACTTTCCAAGGGTTGCTGTAACAAAGCTCCACAAATTGGGTGGCTTACAAAACAGGAAGTTATGACCTCATAACATAGGGTCTAGAAATTAAACACCAAGGCAAGGTGTCAGGAGGGCCATGTTCTCTCTGAAACGTGTAGGGAAGAATCCTTCCTTGCTGCTTCCAAGCATCTTGTCATGGCTGTCAATCCTTGAGCTCCTTGGCTTATAGCTCATCACTCCAATCTCTGTGTCTGTCTTCACATGGTGTTCTCCCAGTGAGTCTGTGCCATCCTATAACCATATTCCCATCTTATAAGGACAACGATCATATTGGATTAAGGGTCCATTCTTTTTTTTTTTTTTTTTTGTCTTTTTCCGTGTCCGGCAACGGATCGCAACCCTCAGTGTCGCCCCCGTACCGGACCGGGACCGGCAACGGGATCGCAACCCTCGGTGTTGCTCCCGCGCCTCGCTCAGCCAGTGAGGGGGAACCGGTCTGTATGT
Organism: Galeopterus variegatus; assembly: GCF_000696425.1. Lineage (NCBI taxonomy): Eukaryota > Metazoa > Chordata > Mammalia > Dermoptera > Cynocephalidae > Galeopterus > Galeopterus variegatus. The sequence continues at coordinate 293,203 of NW_007727672.1, forward strand.
GGGATCCGAACCCTCGGGCGGGAGCGCCACCGCGCTTCCCAAGCGGCGCACTATCCAGTGCGCCACCGGGCCGGCCCTAAGGGTCCATTCTAATGGCTTTATATTAACTTGATTACATCTTCAAAGATCCTATTTCCAAATAAGGTCACATTTACAGGTACCAGGGGTTAGGACTTCAGTATATCTTTTGGGGTATACTTCATATCTTATGGGTACAATTCAACCCGTAACAAACTCATACTAATTCATCAGTACTCCTAGCCCACAGCCTATATTTCTGGCTCTGTTCTAATCCTTTTCGACTCACTAACTTGTTGCCGCTACAGTATATTTTCAGTCCTGGAAGGAAGGAACTTTCTGATACAGAGAAAACTGCAAGAACAGCAACTTCATAAAGCTTTCAGAAAGAACAAGGGAGCCTGAGACTGCCAGGCCTTAAATGCCAAACAGCTTGCAGAAAGAGATTTAAAGCTCGTAAATATCAAATAGCCTTTGGAACATTGGGGACAGAAAGAACAATCCTAAACAGAGTAAAACATAAATAAAGTTGGATTAGGTTCATTGGCTGCACTCCCAGGGCAAAATTATCATCCCCTTTCTAAAAGTAGCATTTAGCACACCATTAGTTTGGAATGGCTATTGTCTTTGTGGAATACATTATTTTTATAGCTTATGGCAGGAGTTGACACATAACATTACATTATTCTGTATTTCCACTCAGATGCACACAGGTAGAATTGTAGCCCTGATGGGCCCTATGGGACCGATCTAACCTAGGCCCAGCTCCAAAGAAGGTCACGTACCTGCCCCTACAATTATCATCTTCTCATCTTGTTCCACAACTACAGTGGCATTGTTATTGATATTTTATATATATATATATATATATATATATATTTTGTGATTAGAGAAGGAACAAACTGCCATTTTACACATAGAAAAAAATTAAAATGCCCTACAAACTTATTACTTTAAAAAAATTCATCACATATCTTTTGGAACCGTAATTTTTAATGACTTTTTAATACTCTATTGTCTGGTCTTCATAATTATTTTAGTCAGTGTGCTATTATTGACCATTTACTTTGTTGCCATGGTTTTCATTCTTCTAAGCATTGCCATAATAACCATCTTTTTACCTAAATTTCACTACGGCATTATTTTTAATTTCATATTCTGAGTTCAAAAATTTTTAGAGCCCAACAGTCAGACTGTGTATATTTTCTGACATGGAACCCTGAGTAACCTTGAACAAGAAAATAAACACACCTGCAGCTCTTTTTACCTAAATTTCACTACGGCATTATTTTTAATTTCATATTCTGAGTTCAAAAATTTTTAGAGCCCAACAGTCAGACTATGTATATTTTCTGACATGGAACCCTGAGTAACCTTGAACAAGAAAATAAACACACCTGCAGCTGTCCAGGTCTCAACTGCTCTGGCCTGTTCATTTATGAAGGGCCATGTGTCAAAGTCACTGATAAGAGGGTGAAAATGGGCACTTGTACTTCAATATTCTTAGGCTGTGTTCATGCACTTTCCTACGTGCATCGATGGGGGGAGTCCACCTGGGGTTGCTGTCCAGCTCCTGATGGAATCTGATGACATTTCTTCATCCATTATTTTCAAGTGCCTTGAAATGAGCTATTAGGAAAATCCTGGGCTTCATCCCACTTTGATGTGCTAAAACCAGCTAGAAAGTGGGTTTGTCGGAGGACTCCCATGTTGCAAGCTGAGAATTTGCAGTGCTCAGGTCCCACTCCTCTCCATCCTTGTGCCTCCATCCATCGGGGCCATCAGTGTCCCGTCATTGCATCTCCTCCCCAGCACTCCTATCTTTCAGAGCCAATCAAGAAGCAGGGTGGGCCACTTCTTCACCCAAATCTACCCCAGCCAGGTTCCAATCACAATTTTCCTCTTGTTTCTTGCTCTCTCCCTCTGTAGAGGGACCTCCATTCTTCAGTCATGTCTTTGGCAATTGAAATGACTGATGATGGCTTGTTGCATGTAATTATTCAGGCTTGGAGAGAATGACAACTGCACAGCCCCTCTGATCAGGGAAATAAGATACAGAATTCAGCCACAAACTATCACGTCATGTGACAGAGGCCAAAAGCCAATTTAGAAAGCTTCTAAACCAGTGTTTTCTGTTTGCCGAAGGTGAGAGCTTTCTCATCTGAGATTGTGACCAATTCTTCCTTGAAGAAAGAACAAAATAGATTGAGGGCACACTGCAAAAAAGGAACTCATTTATGCTTTCCCAGAAGATGATTTTTTGCCATTCAAAGTGTGGTGCCTGGATAAGTAGCTTCAGCGTCACCTGGGTGCTATTTAGAAATGAAGATTCTCTGGCTACTCAGATATACTCTGAACCAGAACCTGCATTTTAACAAGATCCCGAGGTGATTCCTCTGAGTGTTAAGGCTTGAAAAGCCTATCATATACTGTGCATTCACTACCAGGAAGAAGTTTTTTTAAAAACTGGTCTTGCTTATAAATTAAAACAAAATGAAAAGAAACTATCAAAAACTTTTTCTTTCTAGAAGAACCTTCCAGGATGCAGTTGAATTTTTGCAACTTTTACATATACCATAATAACACATGGAAAGATCTACCTCATTGTTTTTATTATGCACATAATATTTTTCCTATGTTTGCATCAAAATTTGCTTTGTTTGCTTTGGTTATTCCAAATGACACTGTAATGGATATCTCTCTGCATATGTGTTTGCACGTATGTGAGTCTATCCGTAAAATAAAAACCTAAGAGTAAAATGACTGATGCTAAGAAAAGGAGCATTTAAAATTTTGATAGATTTTGCCAATCTGTTCTTCAAATACACTGTGTTTATTTAGTGCTCCACCAACCGTCCGTGAGACTTGTGATCTCCCTATGTCCCTGCTTTGCTGCGATATCAAACTTGGAAATGTGTAATCTGACAGCTGGAAATTAGTATCCTATTTCTATTTGAATATACATTTCTTTCATTATGAGTGAATTTAACATATTTTCATGTTTAAAAGCCATCTGTATCTCTATTTGTAAACGGCTTTGTTTATTTTTTTTTTTAGCCATCTTTTCCTGAGGAAAAGTAGGTACTTTTCTGACTAATTCATTGGAAGTCTTTTTATGTTAATGGCTTTATAAATTATCCCTTAGAATGATACATGTTGCAAACATTTTTCTTAGTTTGTATTCCATCTTTTTTTTTCTCATTTTATTTTATTTTATTTTTGTTTTGAACAGACAATGCATTTACCCAGTTTAAATACTGGAATGCTGTGTGGTATATTTACACAATGGAATACTATTCAGCAATAAAAAAGAATCCAATCCTGTTATTTACAGCAACAAGGGTGGAACAGGAAGTCACTATGTTGAGTGAAGTGAGCCAGGCACAGAAAGACAAATACTGCATTACCTCACTTGTTTGTGGAATCTAAAACAGTTGGTTGCATAGTAATAAAGAGTTGACTTGTGGTGGCCAGAGGCTGAGAGCAGTAGGAGAGAGGGGAGCATGGGGAGAGGTTGGTCCATGGGTATAAAGTTGCATTTAGATGGCAGGAATAAGTTCTAGTGCTCCATTGCACAGGGGAGTGACTATAGGTAGCAATAATATATTGTGTATTTCAAAATTAGCAATAAGAGAGTATTTTGAATGTTCTCACCAGCAAGACATGGTA
>NW_007727672.1:297529-304295 GCF_000696425.1 Galeopterus variegatus
AATTTTAAAAAATATGTTGTTATTATTCTTTTAATATTCCCCATTTTTTTCCATGTAGGACTTAATTTTTCTTTTAGTTTATTAACATTGATCTTTTATGTCTTTGGCTTTGAGTCATATTTTGAAAGGCCTTCCCTACTTCAAATTTATAAAGGAATTTGTCCATATTTTCTTTTAGTACTTTTCAAATTTGCTGCATTTGAAATTTATTTAAATTTACTACATAAAGTATATATCCAGTACCGTTCTTTCCCCAATAGCTTCCCAACTATTCAATATCTTTTAAGAAAAGATTCTTCCTTAACCCACTAAATTGAAATACGACCTTAAACATATTCTTTTTTTTTTTTTTTTCCTTTTTTTTTGTCTTTTTTACTGACCGGCAACAGGATCGCAACCCTCGGTGTTGCGCCTGCACCGCACTCGGCCAGTGAGTGGGAACCAGTCTCCACATGGGATCTGAACCCTCGGCGGGAGTGCCGCCCTCTCCAGTGCGCCACCGGGCCAGCCCATTAAACATATTCTAAATACTACATGTATCTGAAATGCTTTCCGAGCATCCTATTATGTTCCTGGTCTGACTATTCACATGCCAATATTGCACTATTTTAATTAGTGAAGCTTTATGGTATGTCTTTATCTTAATTAGTGTGTGGTCACTTTCAGTGCTAACATATTTAGAAACTTTCTGACTAATCTTGTTTTTATTTTTCTGTACGAATTTAGAATCTGTTTGAATAATCCCAGATGGGGGAACCTGTTAATATTTTTATCCCAATCATGATAAATTTATAAATTAATTTAAAGAGGATTGACCTCCTTACGATGTGAAATCTTCTCTTGCAAGAAACTGCCAAGTTTTTCCATTTCCTCAGATCTATTTTGTTTTCAGTCTTCTTTTAATGTTTTCCTCCTATATGTTTAACACATTTCTTACTAAGTTTATGCTGATGCTACTGTAAATGGAGTCTTTTATTGTATATTCCAGCTGATCACTACTTGTATATATGAAGGAATTATCCCTACATTTATTTTATACTCCAATACAAGTAAATAACTACATTCTTTATTTTTTGGTAGTAGATTTTCAGTTGATTCTCTTAGGTTTCCTAAATTTTCAATCATGTCATCTGGAGATAATGATAGATTTACCACCTTCCTTCAGAATTTTTTATTCATCTAAGACAGCAGATGTAGGGGAACTCACCACCCACCCTCAGCAAATAAGAAGACTGTATATGAGAACACAGAATAAATGTAATTCCTGAGACACCACAGACATGCTTATGAGGAGGTCTCAAAGAAGTATAAAGTCACATTTCAGTGCAAGGAGTCAATAAAGTCTTGAATTGTCCTAGTTAATGAATAACTCCTTTAGTTCCTACATACTGGTGTTGTGGCTCATACAGAAGCCTGTAACTTATCTGTATATTGAAAGTTATTTTCTTTGGGACCTAGCACACAAAAAAATTTTTGTAAATAATTCATGAATATTTTTGGGAAAAGTAGCCTCATTTATCTGTACTCAAGTCATCTATTTTCTTATTTATTTTAGTGTCTACTTGATCTGTAAAAAATTACAGAAGTGTAATAAATCCTTCCTAATCTATTATGCTTCTATGTATATCTCTTGTTTCCTTGGTTGAAGCTGTATCTATTTTGGTATTCTATTTTTCAACACATAGAGGCTCATGAGGATTATAACTTTTACAAAACAATTCTCCTTGTACTGTTTCTATGTTTTCTGCCGTGAATTTGATTTTGTCTAATATTAATATTGTAATCTCTACCGTTACTTAGGTTGCATTTCCCTGGTTAACTTCGCACATCACTTTTTAAAAAACTTTTGAATCATTTTATTTTAATTATCAGTTGTAGGCAGCAAATAGTTGGGCTTTTGTTTTACAACCCATCTGTGAAAGTCTAAATTTTAATACAGTAGCTTGACTCATTTGTGTTCATTGTCAGAATTGATATGCTTATTACACTTGACAGCTTTCTTTCTGCTTATTATTTTTATATGCTTTTACTANACAGAAGCCTGTAACTTATCTGTATATTGAAAGTTATTTTCTTTGGGACCTAGCACACAAATAAATTTTTGTAAATAATTCATGAATATTTTGGGGAAAAGTAACCTCATTTATCTGTACTCAAGTCATCTATTTTCTTATTTATTTTAGTGTCTACTTGATCTGTAAAAAATTACAGAAGTGTAATAAATCCTTCCAAATCTATTGTGCTTCTATGTATATCTCTTGTTTCCTTGGTTGAAGCTGTATCTATTTTGGTATTCTATTTTTCAACACATAGAGGCTCATGAGGATTATAACTTTTACAAAACAATTCTCCTTGTACTGTTTCTATGTTTTCTGCCTTGAATTTGATTTTGTCTAATATTGTAATCTCTACCGTTACTTAGGTTGCATTTCCCTGGTTAACTTCGCACATCACTTTTTAAAAAACTTTTGAATCATTTTATTTTAATTATCAGTTGTAGGCAGCAAATAGTTGGGCTTTTGTTTTACAACCCATCTGTGAAAGTCTAAATTTTAATACAGTAGCTTGACTCATTTGTGTTCATTGTCAGAACTGATATGCTTATTACACTTGACAGCTTTCTTTCTGCTTATTATTTTTATATGCTTTTACTATTATTGTGGCTCCATTTGCTTTCTCTTGTTGGCTATATGGTTTACATTTTATTTGATTTTATCCTTTCCTCTTTTGAAAAATATACATTTCCTATATGGTATCCCTCATGGTTACATTTAAGATTTTCAAAAATATTCCTCAATTTACAGTTCTTTATGCATCAAAGTGAATAAGAAAATGATAAACTCTAATTTCTTTCTATGCAAGAAAACTTGGCTCTTTTATATTATTCTGCTTATTCCCTAATAACTTGGTACTTATACGAGGGTATTGCAAAGATTTCATAGAAAGACTCATATTATCTTTTAATTCCATTTTTTCATGAATCTTTTGAAGTATCATTATATTTATAATATGTGCTCTCAGAGCCATATAATTATAATTTTAAAATATTTATATTAATGTCTCCAAAACAAAATTTTGGAATTGATATTCAATTTTGTGACCAAAATTTTCACATTTTTATAAGAAATTTCATTTTAACTTGTCTCAGTGATCATCACCCAGAATTGTACGCCATGCCTGCCCTGATCTGGAGTCATTAATTATGATTTCCTTCTCAGCTATTTGGAGGCCATAGTCAAGTCATGTTTTCAAGGAGGGTACATAGGCATCTTACTGTCCAAGCTCTTCAATAAATAAGAGCTTCTTTTCTTTGACTTACATGCATTAAGTAAAGAGTAACTGTAAAATATGAATTAGATACAAATTTTTCCTGCTAAACAGTGCAGATGCAATTGCATTACTTTCAGCCACTTAGTGTTTCATAAAAGTAATTTTCATCTTGCCCAATATTTGTTTCTTTGTAGAAGCCTGTTATTTCTCTTTGGATGTTGGCAAAAAAAATTTTTTTGTACTATTCTATTAATTTTTCTACACTGGTAGATATTTACCTTAAATTTCTTAACATATTTTAATATTTTTAAGCAAGTAGATTTGGGGCCAGAAAAGGCATTTTTATGTATTTTTTACATTAGTACTGTTTTAAATTACAATCTTTCAACTTTCCAATTGTTGGGTTAACTCTCCTCAGTCTTTTCATTTTAATCTTTTACCTGTGGCTTGAAACCACTTGGGAAATTGTTTAAACTTGTGATGTCTATTGGCATCCTGTAAATATTCATGATTAGATCAAGGCACATCCAATTTCCTAATTCAGCCACGTGCCCCTTTCTGTCACCAACATATTCTGTATTCCATAACTAACAAATAGAAATATAATCAGAGAAACCAAGAGAAGAACTTTGATGTGTATCTTTGTGGATTGTGGGATAACTATGTATATCTCTGGGCCAGCTAACATCTTGCAATATACTCACCTTCAAATAGCTTCTTGACAACACACCTGGGTGTACCCAACATCTAGTCTAGTATAACATTATCCTTTAAGTCCTCCCAAATCCAGCATTTACACATCAAGTAAAAGGCAAGTTCCAGGATTGCTTGACTCTAGAGAATGGAGTAGAAGTGGCAGATCCCATTGTTCACAATTAAGTGAAACTCAGAGTGAGAAAAATAGAGTCAGTATAGTCAGGCACCCTCATCTCATATCCAGCTGGGTATGATTCAGTACATCCATTGTAAACAAGTTATATAAGAGTAGTGAAACTGCACATGTGCACCCATATACTCCTTGGCTCATTGCCACTATTGTGTACTTTTGGTATAAAAGACAATGGCTCTGAGTTGCTGGATGGCAGAGCTTGCATCAGAATAAAGTNTAAGTTTCCAGGAGCCACAGTGAATGTCGATGGCTATGGAGGACATACTATTAAAGTCAAAGCTGTGTCTCTGCTGTGGGCATAGGACAATTGCCCCCTCACATATATACTCTGAGTGTATCCCCAGTAGCTGAAACCCAGAGCAAGACGTGTAGTTAATGTGAAACAGTATTACCTGCCCGGAGGACATGCAGAGATAGGTGTCACTATATTGAAGTTAGGAAAGGTTGGCATTATTCATCCCACACATAGCCCATTTAATGCCTTGGTATGGCCTGTGAGAAAACATGATGGCACCTGGAGAATGACTGTGGACTATCGAGAACTGAACAAAGTAGTGCCTCCTTTGCAAGTGGGTGTGCCTTCGGTTCATTACTTAATGTATCAGCTGATGACTCAGCTAGGAACTTATCATTATGTACTGGACCTTGCTTTTTTCTACATCCCAATCTCAGCTGATAGCCAAGATCAGTTTGTCTTCACCTGGGAAGGAAGAAAATGGACTTTTCAAGTGTTGCCCCATGGCTACCTGCATAGCCCAACCATCTGTCATGGTTTAGTGCCTGGGGACCTAGCCAAGTGGACTAGGCCCAGCACAGTTACAATGTTTCATTATATAGATGATATCTTACTAACTTCTGATTCTCTTGCACATTTAACCAAGTCAGCTTCAACACTGCTAGGCCATTTGGAATAATGTGTGTGAGTCATGAATACAACCAAAGTGCAAGGACCTAGGCTGTCAAATTCTTGGGAGTTGTTTGGTCAGGTAAGACATGAGTCATCTCAAAAGTTATTGTAGACAAGATACAGGCATACCCTCAGCCCACAAGAGTAGCTTAGCTACAGACTTATTTGGGACTTTGGGGGCTTTGGAGAGCTTTTGTACCCCATATGGCCCAAATGTCCTGCCTGCTGTATGCAGTAACAAAGACATGTGTTCTTTGGGATTGGCCTGAGGAAGTAAAATGGGCTTACTGTGCTACAAAGAGGGAAATACAAGTGCAAGCTTTACAAATGGCTGATCCCACTAAGACTTTTGAACTAGATGTACATATAACCCAAGAAAGGTCAGGATGGGATTTGTGGCAAAGACAAGACCAATTCCAAACACCTATAGGATTCTGGTCTCAGCTCTGGAAGGGCACTGAAGTGTGTGATTCTCTGATAGAGAAACAGCAGCTGTGTATTCTGCCCTGATGGCTACTGAAAATATCACAGGAACTGCCAAATTCCTAGTAAGGATGACATTCCCCTACTGGATTGGTTGTGCACATGGACAACTACCCCTAAAATGGGTGTAGCTTAAACCACCCCTCATCCAAATGGGGGGCATATATAGAACAAAGAAGCACTGTGTCAACGAGTCCTCTATCTAATGAGTTACACACTGTATTAGGACCAATGGAAGTAGTGGAGGAGACCTTGACACAATCCCTCCTCTTGGAGGTAGAGGCCACATCTTTNAAGATTCGCAGCAGAAAGTAGACATGTTGGAAGCACGGGTACTTGTTCTGGAGGCTGAAGTACAGCAACAGGTCACTCCTGCTTTCAGCACTGAGGATGATGGTGAACCTGATGGTTAGTTGGGGAAACCCATATGTCTCCTGCATCAGAAATTGAAGCATGAGAGCCTATGGGACCAGGCAGACAACTGGTAGGCAGCCTACAAGTGATGCAATTGACTACTTATGTCCCCTATACACAAGCTTAGTTGATTGACTTGGGGAAACAGTTTCACCAGAAACAGAGAAAACCCCAAGCTGCTTGGCTCCTGGGGTTGTGGGACATAGGAGTGGATGTCATGATGTGCTCTGGTGATGAGATGGAAAAGTTAGCCTCTATCACCACACACTCACCACACACTGCACTGAGTTCAGAATAGCCACAGATACTCATAGGGACAGGGTAACCACTCATTGATGAAATGGGTGAATGCAGCCATCTGGACCATGTGACAAATGCTGAGAACTGCCCCAAACTGTGAGTAGGTGGCAAACATATGCCAAGCTGGTTCAGATAATTCAGGAGCTGGGGATGTGACAGTCTATGTTTAATGTGAACACCCATGGCCTGGATGTTGAATACTTCACAGGCAACATGAGAGGCATAGTGCTGCAAAATGCTCCATCAACATCCTTTGGGTCACTGATGGCCATATTGGCCCCATACATTGGTCATCCTATACATGAAATGATGACCACGATGGCCAGTCTGGATGAGGCAGAGGGGAGGAGACAAACAAAGGGGGTCCAAAAGGTGGTGAAGACTAAGTCCCTCCAAAATGCTCAGAGTGTTGCCCCAAAGGGACTGAGCAAGACCAGCCATATGCAGATGTGGCTTGACTTGCTTACAGCAGGAGTTGATAGGGAAAAAAATGACTGGCAACC
>NW_007727672.1:305134-309464 GCF_000696425.1 Galeopterus variegatus
CTTCGGTTCATTACTTAATGTATCAGCTGATGACTCAGCTAGGAACTTATCATTATGTACTAATACAGTGAGACCTTGCTTTTTTCTACATCCCAATCTCAGCTGATAGCCAAGATCAGTTTGTCTTCACCTGGGAAGGAATACAATGGACTTTTCAAGTGTTGCTCCAAGGCTACCTGCATAGCCCAACCATCTGTCATGGTTTAGTGCCTGGGGACCTAGCCAAGTGGACTAGGCCCAGCACAGTTACAATGTTTCATTATATAAATGATATATTACTAACCTCTGATTCTCTTGAACATTTAACCAAGTCAGCTTCAATGCTGCTAGGCCATTTGGAATAATGTGGGTGGGTCGCGAATACAACCAAAGTGCAAGGACCTAGGCTGTCAAATTCTTGGGATTTGTTTGCTCAGGTAAGACATGAGTCATCCCAAAAGTTATTGTAGACAAGATACAGGCATACCCTCAGCCCACAAGAGTAGCTTAGCTATAGACCTATTTGGGACTTTTGGGGCTTTGGAGAGCTTTTGTACTCCATATGGCCCAAATGTCCTGCCTGCTATATGCAGTAACAAAGAAATGTGTTCTTTGGGATTGGACTGAGGAAGTAAAATGGGCTTACTGTGCTACAAAGAGGGAAATACAAGTGCAAGCTTTACGAATGGCTGATCCCACTAAGCCTTTTGAACTAGATGTACATATAACCCAAGAAGGGTCAGGATGGGATTTGTGGCAAAGACAAGACCAATTCCAAATACCTATAGGATTCTGGTCTCAGCTCTGGAAGGGCACTGAAGTGTGTGATTCCCTGATAGAGAAACAGCAGCTGTGTATTCTGCCCTGATGGCTACTGAAAATATCACAGGAACTGCCAAAGTCCTAGTAAGGATGACATTCCCCTACTGGATTGGTTGTGCACGTGGACAACTGCCCCTAAAATGGGTGTAGCTTAAACCACCCCTCATCCAAATGGGGGGCATATATAGAACAAAGAAGCACTGTGTCAACTAGTCCTCTATCTAATGAGTTACACACTGTATTAGGACCAGTGGAAGTAGTGGAGGAGACCTTGACACAATCCCTCCTCTTGGAGGTAGAGGCCACATCTTTTCATGAGGGACAGGGACCTATTGTGGAGCAAGCCTGGTATATAGGTGGCTCCACCATGGGTCCCTCAGCATTGTGGAAGGCTGCTGTTGTCTAGTCCTTAACCAATACCATGTGGTATGAGAATGGTATAGGGCAAAGTAGCCCATGGCCTGAATTAAGAGCAGTATGGATGGTCGATAAAAGATGAGTCTGGGCCATTAACCATCTGTACTGCCAGTTGAGCTGTATACAAGGGTCTTACACTTTGTATATCTACTTGGAAATACCAACAGTGGATGGTAGGCCATCAACCTCTCTGGGGCCAAGCCATGTGGCAAGAATTATGGGAATTAGGACAGGAAAAAGAAGTAACTCTTTTGCATGTCACAGGACACTTTCCCTTAGCCAGTCCAGGCAATGATGAAGCAGATAACTGGCTATGTTGAGATGGATAGAGAGAACCCCAGCCGCTGATATAGGCCAGTTGTTACATCAATGAATGCAGCATGCTGGCTGCAAGACCATGAGGATGATGGCTCAGAAATGGAACCTGCCCATAAAATGGGAAGATGTAGTAAATGTATGTCACATTTGTCCAGTGTTTACTCAAGAGTCTACACTCCCATTGGGTGCCACATACAGATGGGCAGATAACCTGAGGAAGAAAAGTACCACTGACTCAATGGCAAGTGGACTTTGTGGGACTGCTCCCCACATCAGAGAATTTCAGGTGTATCTTCACAGCCACTCATATAGCTACAGGTCTTCTGTTTGTGTGGCCTTGTGAGGCCCCAGGCCAGGTAAGCACTGTTAAGGCACTGAATAGCCCTATAGCCATGTACGGCCAGCCCCTGGTCATAGAGAGTAATAATGGAACCCACTTTACTAGACATGAAGTGAAGAGATGGGCTTCCCAGTTGTTTATCCAGTGGAAATTACATGTACCATATCACCCCCAGACACTGGGAATGATTGAACAGTACAATGGTTTTCTGAAAAAGGGACTGAGGCTATCTGCCCAGCTCCTATCCTTGAAGGGATGGACTCAGTGGTTGTGGCTGACAGTTAGGATCTTAAATGAGAAACCCTGCAAGGGTGGACCCTCTCTGGTGGAGGCTCTATTGCATAGAGCCACAGCAACTATTCAATTGCAAGTTACTACTAAGGATGACCTCCAGAAACCAGGATATGATAAGAATGGAAATCCTCTTACCAGCCCCAAAGTGTTTACAACAAGGATAGACAGTACAATGGAAATGGCCCTGGAAAACAGAAGCCCCCCATGTCCACTGGGTAAACCTAATTGGAACTTGGGGGAAAGGATTGGAATATTTAAAAGTCTCACCTGGAGTGATGAGTACTTGGCCTCCCAGAGTAAAGGTAACATGGCCCAGAACAGAAAAATGCACTATCTTAAAGCATATGTCTGTACTGTCCTTATGACCAATCGTGCATTCCCCTATGGTGTTGCATGTAGAACCTATAGATCCAACAGTGTCAGCTGATAATGTATGGTATCACAAACCAGGTAAGACACCTGTTCCTGCAACCATTCTTTCTCAGGATGGTAAACTGGCATGTATCTTGCCAGAAGGGTGAGAACTCCCTCTATTGGTACCAATAGCTCTTTTGTCTTTTCACCCATAGTCTTGTGGCTGCCAACACCATAGTTGACTAGGTGCATACATATGTTCATGTGGCAAAAGAGTCTGCTTGCTGGATCTGCACCTAGTTCCCCACCAGTGTGGTTGCTGGATTCCCATGAAAAATCATCCCCGACTGTCATCATAATGTTATGGAGGCTTTACACCAATTAACCAATGAGATTCATGCTGTTCAAGAAATGACTAGAGACCCCCTCCAGGAATGGGGGGCCCAATATGTCATTTTCCTGGAGATGGGCATTAGCTGTACTGGGAAGGAGTGCGTGTGCTCTAGCATCATACTGCAGCCTACATTGCTGCTCTGGCCTGTGGATGCAAGGGTCAGCCATTTGGCTAAGGGAACATTGTGGAAGATCTTACACATGTATATTGTATGGCGTGGGACCCTGAAGGGGTGAAGCGTGAGGAAAATGGAGTCAGTACAGTCACCTCATATCCAGCCAAGTATGATTCAGCACATCTGTTGTAAACAAATTATATAAGAGTAGTGTAACTGCTCATGCGTGCCCATATACTCCTTGGCACTTTGCTACTGTTGTATACTTTTGGTTTAAAAGACAACGGTTCTGAACTGCTGGCCAGCAGAGTTTGCATCAGAATAAAGCATCTCTACCCTACCATTGGCTGCCAGAATCTTTTTTTCAACTATCTGACTTGTGATCTGCACAGGACAGGACAGAGGGTTCTGTGATCCAGCCTGACACTCAGTCACAAAAGCACCACCTGGCAGAAGTGCAGAGGATATCTTCAGAGTTCTATCTTTAAGTAAGAAAATGTAATATGTACATAGGAGAAGATGCTGTCTATAGTGATGATGCTGTCTATGGTAAAGACACTGTCAGAGTTCTCCCATATCATCTTGGTGCTCACATTTATACACCAAAGGCAGCATAGAAAGGCAGCTGTGACTATCTTACTGCCTGCAAGAGTACACTTGACCCAAATTCTGGGCAAGCCATATCTGGCTTTAAGAACCTGGAGGACATTGTGCTAAGTGAAATAAAAATTTCAGACACACCAGACACAGAAAGAAAAATATTGCATGATCTCACTTATATATGGAATCTTAAAAAGGAAGTCCAATATGTAGAGATAGAGAATAAAATGGTGGTTACCATGGTCAGGGCTGGAGAAGAAAAATGGGAGATGAAGGTTGAAGTAAACAAAGTAGCAAATAGGTATGATGAACAATTCAAAAGGTCTAATGCACAACATGAGAGCTATAATTAATAATAATGTGCTGTATTCAGGATTTCTGCTAAATGAATAGATTATAACTGCTCTTGGCAGGGAGGGGTTTGGGTAACTTTGTGAGATGAGGGATATGTCAATTTGCTTTATTACAGTAATGATTATATGTATTTTGTTAGACTGTGTTGTATACCTGAAATATATACAGTAAAATTATTTTTTTTTTAAAGTTAATTATCTCAGAAACAGCCCTCATCCAATGGTGGAGAGGATTTGGTGGATAAATACTCCAGATTCTTCACATTAGGGGTAGAGAACCCTGAGCGGTTGCCCTACACTGTCTCCCAGGGTTCCCCAGCAGGGTGATTCCAGTGTTGCCTCCA
>NW_007727672.1:310309-311586 GCF_000696425.1 Galeopterus variegatus
AGCGGTTGCCCTACACTGTCTCCCAGGGTTCCCCAGCAGGGTGATTCCAGTGTTGCCTCCACGATAACATCCTTGCTAGCCCACTATTTGCTAAATGACTTCCCTCTGTTTCACCTCTCTGCTCCTCTACCAGTGTTTCCTGAGATGACCATTCTAATACATTTTGTGCACTGGAATTCTGTGTGAGTCTGCTTTTGGGGGAATGCAAACCAAAACAGCTCCAATCAGAAAGGCAAAAATAAATAACTAGAAAAGCATGGGTGATATCCCTTAAGCTAGTAAACTTTCCTTTGACCATCCACTGATTTTAAACTTACCCAACAGACAACATGTTTAAGGTTTCTTCTTCCTTTAACTGCTCAGAAAGATATTCCATCTTCCTGATACTGTGCTATGTTTCATAAAGTGCATGCAGTTTTTATTGCTTTTTATTCAACCTCAAAGGAGCAGAAATACAGACTGGCCACATGTGTGAATTGCCCTTAACTCTGCTTCTTCTCTCCTTGGGGTTGGTCATTTTCTGTTCTCAGTTCCACAGTGGTAGAACAGGTAGTTTTACTCAGATCCCAGCAAAATTCCTGGACAGCAAAGTAGGATGTCATGAAATTCTGTAGCTCTGAGGGACCATATTCTCCCCATACTTACCTGAATCAGGTTATTGCAGAATTCTTCCACCATCCCACTTAACAATGGTTTGAAAAAAACTACAGTGACTCAGATATTTTATCATGTCCACTCTCTCTTAAATAATCTGCANTTTTACTCAGATCCCAGCAAAATTCCTGGACAGCAAAGTAGGATGTCATGAAATTCTGTAGCTCTGAGGGACCATATTCTCCCCATACTTACCTGAATCAGGTTATTGCAGAATTCTTCCACCATCCCACTTAACAATGGTTTGAAAAAAACTACAGTGACTCAGATATTTTATCATGTCCACTCTCTCTTAAATAATCTGCACATTCTACTTAGTGAAAACTCTATTTCTTCTGCAAAAATACTGACGCCCACAGGAAGAAAACACTCCTGGTTAGTTACCTGCCCCCCAGGATTCCCTGTGCTTCTCTTTGATGCAAGACTCAACTGTATGTATTCCTAATCTTGGTATTGCCAGCCATAATTGTTTCTGTAATTGTTATCATTATTTATTACTGTTTGTAATTCAATTGTTATGTAAAACAGTTAAATACGACTGATGAAGGAGAAAGATATTGTTTCTATGAGAGCAAAGTCTGTTACTGTACTTTAGAAAGACTTAAAAGAAAATTGTTTTTTTT
>NW_007727672.1:313269-314722 GCF_000696425.1 Galeopterus variegatus
ATTTCTTCACACACTTTCCTTTCTCCCACTCAGGGTTAACATATTTCTCAAGTTTTGTATGTATGCTTCCTGTTGGAAAATGGTTTTAACATATACTGATGTATCTTTAAGTATGTATTGTTTTGTTTTGCATATTTGACCATTAAATACATAGAATCTAACGTAACTTTTCTGGAACTTGCTTCTTTTTTGAATATTACGCTTAATATCCATCCACGTCAGTTGCCTATCTGTAATTATTTCATTCACACTGCTACATAGAATTACATCATATGAATATACCTTAAGGTATTTATTTATTCTGTGGCATGGATACTACATTAAGGTAGTTTGCAGGATTTTGCTTTTGTAAACGATATTACATTAAATAATTTTTTATATGTGCCTAGCATAGTCAAGCAATCATTTCTCTGTTTGTCTACTGATGGGATTTCTGGATCACAGTGTATGACCACCTTCAACTTTAGTAGTTAATTCCAAAGTGTTTTCTAAATTGAATCTTACAGTTAATAATCTCGACAGCAGCATATCTCTCTGCCAATTCTTGTACTATTTTTGTTCACTTTTTGACAAAACGTGGGTTGTAAATATTGCTCTGTTAATTCAATTTGCACTTCCCAGGTAATTATTGAGAATGATCATCCTTCCCAATGCTTATGCCCCATTTATAAAACCTGTTCTGTGAAATTCCCCTTCATATCTTTTGAGCATTTTTTGATCATGCTCTTTTTCTACTTTTAATGGTAACTAGAATTTATTAATCTCTCTCAGATAATAATCCCTTGGTTTTTTGTTTGTTGTTGTTGTATGTGTAAACATTTTCACACTGGCTTGTTGTTTTTCTTTTTACTCAAGATATTTTTGATGAACAGATGGTCTAACTTTAACATAACTGTAGAATTTTCCTTTAAGGTTTGTACTTTTTATCTTAGGAAATTTCCCTCTACTTCAGGATAAGAAAGATATCCTCATATTTTATTCTAAAAGTTTTAAAATGTACCTATAATTTTAAAGCCTTTAAATTCACACAGAATCAAATTTTATGTGTAAGTTTAGGTAGGAATCCAATTTCATTCTCTTTCCTATTGATAAATTATTATGTCAGCATCACATATTGAGTGATCAATTCATTCAGCTACAACCTGCAATGTCACCTTTGCCATGTAGAAAGTTCTGTGTTTTATATTCTGTTTTGTTCATCTGTTTGACAATTATTGTGTCAATGGTATACTGTCTTAAGAACTCTCATTTTGTAATTCTTCAGTTCTGGTAATATAAGTGTCTACTTTGTTCTTCCTTGGAAATATTTTGGTCATTCTTAGCCCAGTACTTCATCACAGACACACACACACACACACACACACACACACACACACTCCATGTCAGATTTTTATTAGAATTTCACTAAAGATAGATTGTATAAATCAGATCAGTAGTTGGCAGACAACAAATC
>NW_007727672.1:316291-318301 GCF_000696425.1 Galeopterus variegatus
TTTCTTTTTTTCCTCTAATTTGTCAATGAAGAGAGTTCAGGGTGTATGTGAGTCTATATTTCACTCGTTTTGCTTTATTTTCTTTTGCACTATATTTGCCATGTTGGGTTATTGCTTGACCTTTCTTGATACTCGGTGTGCATTCTAAGTGACTTCTTCAGATCTATATTCTATTTCTCTAATTTCCTATGTACCAATATCTAAATCTATGGTTTCCAAACTGAGGAAGCCAGGGTCAATGACTTTCCCTAGGATGTCACATGGGGGGCACCAAATAATATTTTAAATGTTTGAGGGAGCACAGCAAAACTCAACACTGTGTAGTAGTTAGATTAGACATGGTGCTACTATCACGAGAGAACTCCCAGTTCCAACATTCCCTTTGATGAAGTCTTGTCTTTGCAGTGGTTGTGATCAAAAACAAATATCACACAAGATCAATGTGAAACAGGAAATGAGGCTGGTCTTGTCCAATCTGAATCTATATTTTGAACAAAGTTATACAGTTTTCAACAGGTGCACTAATCTCATTAGTTAATAATGATTATTTTAGAAGGAAATAAAAGTATTATTTGTATTCAATTTTTATATTAGTTTTTAAATGGCTACTAAACTCTTATGGCAAACATTTATTAAGGATTTGAACCTAGTCTAACCACTTAATAGATGAAACTGTTGGTTATTTCTTTTGCCCTAGAGACACCTTGAAAATATTTCTTATTTCTTATAAAATAAGAAAGTTTGGAAACCTCTTGTTTAATCTGTTCTCAATCTTTAGCTTTCAATGATTATGTTTTGCTTTTCATGTACATAAACTTGATTTTTTAAATTTTTTTCAAATCTGCTTAACCATTTTATATAGTCTCTTTTTCCTCTCTCATTTTTACCTATTCTTCTGGAAAAAAATATATATGGTATATTTCTTTTATTCTTTATTTCTTTTTTCTATTTATTTATTTATTTATTNATTAGAATTTCACTAAAGATAGATTGTATAAATCAGATCAGTAGTTGGCAGACAACAAATCACAGGCCAAATCTGGCCAGCTGTCTCTTTGACTCAGGTTGTGAATAAAGTTTTATTGGAACACAGCCACATCAATTCCTTCATCTATTGTCAATGGCTGCTTTCAAACTACAAAGGCAGAGTTGAGTAGGTCTAACAACAATTCTTTGGCCCACAACACCTGAAATATTTGCTATCTGGCCTTTGTAAAGTTTGCTGACCCCTGACATGGGTCATTTAGGGGAATAATTATATTTTTATAATTTTGAAGTTTTATGTCCAGGAACTGGTATAAATCTCATTTATTACTTCTACTTAAGTATTTCTTAACAAAAAAATTATCATTTTCCTTTATAAACAGCTTGTCAATATTTTGTTAGATTCATTCCCAAGTACTTTATGTTTTCTAGCAATTAGAAATTGAATATTTTTAAAATTACAATTTCTAATTGTTTGTTGGTGGTGAATAGAAATGAAATTATTTTTTTCCGTGATAATGTACAGTGACTTTATTGCTAGAGAATTTGCTAAACTGACTTATAAATATGACTAAGTCATCTGTATAGTGTTTGTGTTTTCTAAGTTCACAATCATATCAACTGTAATGATTGCTCTATTTCTTTCTTTCTAATCCACATACAATTATTATATCTTTTTCTTGTCTTAGTGTACAGGCTAGGTTCTTCATAACAATATAGAATATAAGCAATGATACTGAGCAAGTCTATCTTCCTTCTCTTAAAAGAAAATGCTTTAAATTTTCAATATTAACTAATGTGAGTTGTAGGGTTTTTTGGTAGATAAACATAACAGATTAAAGAGTTCCCTTTCAGTGCTCATTCACAATGATTTTTTTTTTTTAAATCATGAATGGGTATAGAAATTTAACAAAAACATTTTCCGTGTCTGTTGAAATAATCATCAGTTTTGTTTGTTTGTTTTGTTTCTTTTTTTCCTCTAATTTGTCAATGAAGAGAGTTCAGGGTGTATGTGAGTCTATATTT
>NW_007727672.1:319601-321415 GCF_000696425.1 Galeopterus variegatus
TATTTATTTATTTATTTATTCATTCATTCATTTATTTATTTATATTTACTTATTTTACTGGCTTCCAAGCATACTGATCCATTTTCTTGAGTGTGATAGAGATTTCTTCACTATAAATCAGAGTCTTTGGAATTGTATCAGTGACAGTTGTTTGAAGACTAGCATGAAGTATATTCATTCACAGGTGTCGAATGTATATTCCTGCCTGGTTCAAAGGAGCACTACCACCCTGAATCTCTTAAAAATAAATTCTCAGTTTCTTTCTTTCTTTTTCTTTTTTTTTTTTTTTTTCACACGACATAGGGAGCATGACTTTGGGCCACAATCCTAGGAAGGAATGGCTTATAGTTAGTATATCACAAGTCATTATTTTCTCCCACCTAACAGCAAGTGAAAGACAGGTAAATTTCCTAACTAGTATTCAAGATGGGAATGCATCTAATTCACTCTTCAAATGATGGTATAAACTTCTGTAGTTCCGGCCTGATTCTGGCTTATATGGTTGTTAGGTCTGTCTTTATCTCCATGCTGACATTAAAATAAAAACTTAAGTGGGGGTCAGGTTAAGTCTTCAGAGCACCCTCCAACTTCACTCTTCACCTACCCTTTTAGATTTCTGCTTTTACTCTTTTGAACAATGAGGATTTCCCTTATTTTCTTGACAGCTTAAAAATGCATTTTAAATTTTTTTGACTGCTTTTGCATGAGAGTGTGTTTGTTGTATTAATTCATCTGGGTCACCATACTGCATGCCAGGTTAGTTATTTCTTTCTTGAATGATGAGTGCTAATGATGTTTAGATTCTCGTTGATTATTTTCAATTTCTACATGGGAGTGGTTAGAATTCCTTTAGCAGGTCCTTCGTTTGTATGTGCATTATCTCTAGTCAAATTCCAGAATCTGGTAGACATTCATCTGGTTCAGCTCTGCTGGATCAAGCTTCTATGACCATCTCAGGAAGTAATTCCATGTGATAGGAATGACAATTGCATGTTCACATTGGTGCAAGCTCTGCATCTCTAAGGCTAATGATAAAAAATGGTACAGGTTGAGCTGCTTCTTTTTCAACTCAACCACTAATAATCTCTCAATTAAATCCTATCTTACTCTTTCCTCAGTTAGTGGAACCCCTCAACACTGGGAAAACATCATAATTCTGTGCTTCTAATACTATCATAATTGTATTCCCTTCTTTATTTGGGCAGTGAAGTCTATTATAAAGACATTTTAAAAGGAATTTGGCGGAGAATCCATAAAAGATGACAACTGAAAGCTGGTGCCAGTCTCTTAGGACATTTTTCTCCTATCCAAGAGTTTGGGTCTTATAAATAGTTGGTACTGATTAAAAATGTTCTGGCACGTGTAACAGAGCATGAGATGCAATCTTTGGTCCCAATCTTTCCCCATCCAACAAGCCAGATCATGAAAGAGATAAAGTTCAGACATTTTATTTCCTCCCATTCTCAGTGCAACTTGTTTGTCCACCTAATGTGATGCTAACTCCTGCTGACATTATGGGGCACTAAAGTGTCCTGAGACCCTGTGGATCTGGGGCTGGGGCATACCAACTGGCAAATAATTTTAGCTTCCCCCAAACAGCTAAGCTTAATTGAATGTTGTTGGGGGCCTGAAGCCCCACACCCCTTCTTGTGAGACTGCTCCTACGTGACAATCTGCTCAGATGGCCGTGCTTTACATGATAACTGCCTCGAAATCTGCTTATGCCAGAAACTGATTGCTCCTGGCTATGCAAGTTAATTTGCAAGTGACCTTTTATCCTTCTCCAGAAACTGTTTAACCATAAACATTCTGGG
>NW_007727672.1:321745-323783 GCF_000696425.1 Galeopterus variegatus
GGGTGGCAACCTTTACTTTGAATGTCCTGTCTTTGTCTCTCCTCAAGATATTATCATATCTTTACATTCCAGACCCTTTGCAGCATGCCTGCTTTTTCCTATATAAGATGTAACCTAAGAATCAATAAACGAGACTTGATCAGAATACTGTCTTGTCTCTCATTTCTCGCGTCTCTTGTTCCATCCCATTCCCACTCCCCCCTCCAGGGTCTGCGTTGAATATCCCGCAGGTCGGGACAGAATGTATAACAATTGGAGCATTTTGAATAAATTTTATTATTGCAGACAGATAAATAGTAAATAACCATGAGAGTTATTATATAATACCGATATTTTTCAAATTACTACTGAAGAACACAATACTCTACTCCACCCCACTCCCCATTCAGGGCAATGTTAATTATAAATATTGCATTTTCTTCCTTATCAAGATGCAGATGAAACAAGAAAAAATATATTCAAGGCTAGGTTGGAGGATAAGTGCAGTCTTGGCAAAATAGTGTTTTAGGTTCTTACTTGTCTATAGAAAGATATTCAAATTGCAAAAACTGTCTGTAAGAAAAGGCCGAAATAGACAAGTATATTTTAAGCAGTCTGAATCACAAACAAGGGTAAGAGTCTATATTAATAGTGAGTAACCTGCCATGTACATGGAGGATAGGATTTATTCTACCATATCAGCATATTTGTGGTGTGTTGCAAAATTACTAAATGTTAAAATGTAACACCCATTTTCAGAGGAGGAAACTGGGACCCATAAAGGTTATATGTTTTGCCAAGTTTCTCTTTCACATGTCAAAGCACTTTATAGGATGGTTTTCCTGCATCCTTGTTCTAGAGGCTAAGATGACTCCAGTAATTATGCCTGCTTGGTTCAGTTGTTTCTATGACTAGCAGCGAATTATCAAGACATTAGCTTGTAGACTAATCATGGGCCAGTATTTTTCTAATGAATTCAATTTGGTACAATAAAATGCTTTTTTTGGAAGGAAGCCAATGCTGTAGTAGTTAAATTTGGGCATGAAATAGTAAAATAATGTGAAAGTTAGTTTTGAAGGATACATGTACAAGGCTCCAAATGATATATTTGCTGGATAAGACAAGGAGAAAGGAAAGGTACGTAGAGGAGTGGTTTAGACTGCATACAGATCCCATTTTCCAAACTAAGACACTGCCTCAATGTAAACAAAAAGAAATGTACTTAGGGGATACACACTTTCCCTTCTCTTGAGTAAACACTGTTAGTGCTCTCAAGAATCTTACATTCTAGTATAATTAATGCCTAATTTTGAATAGATTTGAATATAGTTTCCCATTTGTAAAAATGAGATTATGCTTCTAAAATGTTTTAAGAAAGCTAAGACAGTTGTGCTTCAGGATAGTCTTACTTCCTGACTAGGAAAATAGCTCCAAATAGCTCAGTTTCCCATATTTCTTTGTACGTTTGCAGGGCTAATCACACGGTAAATGGCCTTAGTTCTTCCTGAGTGTCAAATGGGAGTACAGCCAGATACAAATTAAATGAAGCTAAACAACTAATTTCACCCTATATTCTTACACATACTTTGTTTTGTTCCCAAGTTATAATAGAACTTATCTCTCCCTACCTAAGTGCTTTGACAGCACTCTATCTAAATATTTAGATCAATACACAAACAGCTGGGCTGAAAGGCTTCTTTTCACAGCACTCAACTCCATTTATTTTATTTTCTACAATGACATGATGGAGAAAAGTGCATTACAAATAAGAGTTATAAAGTAAAGGAGAAAGACTATTTTTTTTCTTTTACTGGAAATGTTCCCTACAGTGCTAGCTGCAACTTTCTTTTCTCATTGTTTTTTGTCCCCCTAAAAATTTATTGAGATATAGTTGACACATGAAAATTTTATATGTTGAAGGTGTAAAACTTGATGATTTGAGATACATATACATTCTGAAATATTCACAGCAATCAAGTTAGTTAACATATTCATCACCTCACATAGTTATCTTTGTGTGTGTGTGTGTGTGTGTGTGTGTGTGTGTGTGTGTGTGTGG
>NW_007727672.1:324213-328812 GCF_000696425.1 Galeopterus variegatus
CATTCTGAAATATTCACAGCAATCAAGTTAGTTAACATATTCATCACCTCACATAGTTATCTCTGTGTGTGTGTGTGTGTGTGTGTGTTAGAACACTTAAGATCTACCCTCTTAACAAATTTTAAGTGTACAATACAATATTCTTAATTATAGTCATATTATTGTACATCAGATCTCAAGAACTTATCTTGCATAACTGAGACTTTGTATTCCTTGACTAGCATCTTCCTATATACCCCTACCCACAGCCTCTGGTAACCACCATTCTACTCCTGTTTATAGATTCCACATACTAGTGAGATCTTGCAGTATTTGTTTTTATTTGTCTGGCTTATTAGCATAATGTCCTACAGTTTCATCCATGTTGTCATAAGTGGTAAGATTTTCTTCTTTTCAAAGACTGAATAAAATTCCATTTTATACATTTTCTTTATCCATTAATTCATTGACAGACATTTAGGTTGTTTCCATATTTTGGCTATTGTGAATAATGAGAAAATAAACTTGACAGTGTGGATATCTCTTTGAGATACTGATTTCATTTCCTTTGAATATATACCCAGCAGCCAAGTGGGCAACTGCTGCAACCACCACTACTGCAGTTATACCACCACCAGTGCTACCAGGAAGCCACCATTGTTGTACAAGCAGCCCACCACCACTGGAGCCACTGCTGCCATGCAGGCAGCCTTCCAAAGCCATCTCTACAACCACCACTGCTATAAGAGTGACCTGCTACCACAGCAGCAACTACAATAGACCACTTCACTACATTGAAACAAGGAGGGTCACAGGCAGAGTATGGGGAAGGAGAGTACCAGAAGAAGCAACTGCTCTACCAGAAGACCAGACATCAATGTAAAGATACTAGAAATATGAAAAAACAAACAAACAAACAAACAAACAAAAAACAACAACAAAGAAAATGTGAATCCACAAAAGGAATACAATAATTCTCAAGTACCAGAGTACCAGATCCCATAGATCAAGAAACCCTTGAAATTACTGACACAGAATTCCAAGCTGAAATATTAAGGAAACTCAATGGGATACAAAAACATGCAGTTAGATGACAAAATGAACTGAGAAAAACTATCCAGGATTGAAGGAGGAAATTTACAAAAAAAAATATTAATCATTTGAAAAAGAATATACCATAACTCATGGGACTGAAAAAGTTATTCAATAAATAAAAAACAATGACAGCAAAGAACAGAAATAATTTGAGATCTTGAAGGCAGACAAAAAAAGAAACTAAAAAATAAAGAAAATCAAAGGGAGATAGAATGCAATCTCAAGTGCACAAATATCCAAATTGTGAGTATTCCTGAAGGGGAAGAGAAAGCAAAATCCATTGAGAACCTATTCAATGAAACAATAGTGCAAAATTTCCCAGGTAAAAGGAGAAACTCAGACCTTCCGATTCAGGAGGCTCAAACAGATTCAATCTGAAAAAAGGTCCTCTCTGAGGCACATTATAGTCAAACTGGCAAAACTGAAAGAGGGAGAGAGAATCCTAAAAACAGCAAGAGAAAAGCATTAAGTCACCGATAAGGGAGTCCCCATCAGACTAACAGCAGACTTCTCAACAGAAACTCTACAGGTCACAAGGGAATGAGATGATATATTCAAAATACTGAAGGAAAAAAACTGCTAGACAAGAATACTGTACCCAGCAAGGATATCCTTCAGAAATTAAGGAGAAATAGTGCAATTCCTAGACAAACAAAAATTATGAGAGTTCATCACCACGCAACGACCCCTACAATAAATCCTCAGGGGAGACCTACATCTGCAATCCAGAAAGTGATAATCATTACCATGAATACACAAGAAAGAAAAAAATTCCATTGGTAGAACAAAAATTCAAACCAGGAAGAGAAACAAACTATATCTTACCACATCCCAAAACAAGCAAACACTGAAAACAAACAATAAAAGAGGAAGAAAGAAACAAAAGATATTTAAAACATTCAAATGAAAATCAATAAAATGCCAGAAGTAAAACAATACCTTTCAGTAAAAACCCTAAATGCAAATAGATTAAATTCCCAACTCAAAAGACACAGACTGGCTGATTAAATTAAAAACCTAGGCCCAACTCTATGCCATGTACAAGAGACTCACCTCAACTGTAAAGACACATATAGACCAAGAGTGAAGGGATGAGAAAAGGTATACCATGTAAATAGAACTAAAAAATGAGCAGGAATAGCTATTTTTATATCAGATAAAATAGGATATAAACCAAAAACTATAAAAAAAGACAAAGAAGGTCAATATATAATGATAAAGGGATCCATGCAGCAAGAAGACATAACAATCATAAATATATATGTACTCAATGTCAGAGCGCCCAGATATATAAAGCAAACACTATAATATAAGGAAAGAGATGGATGCAAATATGATAATAGTTGGGGACCTAAATACCCCCCTCTCAACATTGGACATATCATCCAGTCAGAAATTCAGCAGAGAAACACAGGATTTAAACTACACTTTAGACTAATTGGATATGGCACATATCTACAGAACATTTCATCCAACAACCACAATATATATTCTTCTCATCAACGCATGGGACATTATCCAGGATAGACCACATGTTAGGTCACTACTCAAGCCTTAAATAATTAAAAAAAATTGAAATCATTTCAAACATCTTTTCTGACCACAATGGATTAAAACTAGAAATCAAGAATAAGTGAAACTCTAGAAACTATAAAAACACATGGAATTAAACATAATGCTTCTAAATGACATATGGCTCCAAGAAGAAAGTAATCAGGACATTAAAAAAAATTTTTTTAAACTAATAAAGTAAAGACACGTTACAACAAAACCTGTGGAATGCTGCAAAAGCAGTACTAAGAGGGAAGCTTATTGCAATAAATGCTTACATCAAAAGAATAGAAAGATTTCAAATAAAGAACCTAATGCCCAAAAACTAACCTCAAAGAAGTAGAAAAATATTAACAATCCAATTCCAAAATTAGTAGGCAGAAAGAAAGAATTAAGATCACAGCAGAACTAAATGAAGTAGAAACATCCCTTCTCCCCCAAACACAAAAGATCAATGAAACAAAAAGTTGTGGTGTTTTTTAGAAGATAAACAAAACACATCAATCATTAACAGGGTTATCTAAAAAAGGAAGAGAGAAGACCCAAATAACAAAAATTAGGAAAGAAAAAGGAGACATTCCAAACATACCACAGAAATCTAAAGAATCATTAGAGACTACTATATACAGCTATATGTCTACAAATTTGAAAATTTAGAGGAAATGGATAAATTTCTGGACACATACAAACTAGCACGACTGAACCAAGAAGAAATAGAAAACCAGAGCAGACCAATAACAAGCAGTGAGTTTGAAACAATAATCAGCAGTCTCCCAACAAAGAAAAGTCAAGGAATGGATGGCTTTACTGCTGAATTCTACCAAAGTTTTACAGAGGAATTAATACCAATTTGCTTCAAATTATTCCAAAAAAATTGAAACAGAGGTCAATCTCCCAAATTTATACTATGAGGCTAAAATCACCCTGATACCAAAATCAGACAAGAAAACACCAAAAATAAAACTATATGCCAATATCTTTGATGAACATAGAAGCAAAAATCCTCACTAAAATATTAGCAAATAGAATACAGCAACATATCAAAAAAGTTATGGACCACAATAAAGTGGAATTCATCCTAGGGATGCGGGCATGTTCCAGCATATGCAAATCAATAAATGTGAAATACCACATCAAAAAAATCAAGGACAAAAACCATATGAATATCTTAATAGATGCAGAAAAAGCGTTTGACAAAATTCAGCATCCCTTCATGGTAAAGACTCTCAGAAAACTAGGTGTAGAAGAAAAGTATCTCAACACAGTAGAATGCATATATGACAAACCCATCACCAACACCATTATGAATGGGGAAAAGCTAAAAGCTTTTCCTTTAAGAATGGGAACAAGATAAGGATGCCCACTCTCACCACTCCTATTTAACATAGTATTGGAAGTACTAGCCAGGGCAATCAGGAAAGGAAGAAATAAAGAGCATCCAGATTGGAAAAGATGAAGTCAAACTGTCCTTATTTGCAGATGACATGATACTTTATGTAGAAAGGCCTAAATATTCTGAAATATTCTTAGTTGATAAATGATTTTAGTGAAGTTGCAGTATACAAAACCAACACGCTAAAATCAGTAGTGTTTTTATACTCCAACCATGTTTTTATACTCCGGCAGAAAAAGAAATCAAAAAGCAAGCCCATTTACAGCAGCCAACAAAAAAGTAAAATACCTAGGAATAAAGTTAACCAAGAAGGTGAAATATCTGTACAACGAGAACTACAAATCACTGCTGAAAGAAATTAAGGAGGACACAAAAAGATAGAAAGGTATTCCATGCTCTTAGATTGGAAGAATTATTGTAAAAATGCCCGTAATACCCAAACCAATCTACAGATTTAATGCAATCCCCATCAAACTTCCAATGACATTCTTCACAGAAACAGAAAAAAAGCTTGGTACTGGCATAAAAACAGACACTTGGACCAATGGAACAGAATAGAACCCAGAAATCAACACACAAAC
>NW_007727672.1:329110-332842 GCF_000696425.1 Galeopterus variegatus
AAATAATAAAACACCTAGGAATAAAGTTAACCAAGAAGGTGAAATATCTGTACAACGAGAACTACAAATCACTGCTGAAAGAAATTAAGGAGGACACAAAAAGATAGAAAGGTATTCCATGCTCTTAGATTGGAAGAATTATTGTAAAAATGCCCGTAATACCCAAACCAATCTACAGATTTAATGCAATCCCCATCAAACTTCCAATGACATTCTTCACAGAAACAGAAAAAAAGCTTGGTACTGGCATAAAAACAGACACTTGGACCAATGGAACAGAATAGAACCCAGAAATCAACACACAAACTTAAAGCCAACTGATCTTCGACTAAAGCAACAAGAACAGACATTGGAGAAAAGGCTACCTCTTTAATAACTGATGCTAGGACAACTGGACATCCATATGTAGAAGAATGAAACTAGACCCATCCCTCTCACCATATGTCAAAATCAACTCAAAATTGATTAAAGACTTAAATATAAGACCTGAAAATATAAAACTCCTAAAAGAAAACATAGGGGGAACACTTCAGGAAGTAGGATTTAAAAAAGACTTTATGTATATGATCCCCAAAGCCCAGGCAACAGAAGGAGAAACAAAGAAATGGGATTATATCAAATTTAAAAACTTCTTCACAGCAAAAGAAACAATTAACAGAGAGAAAAGACAACGTACAGATTGGGAGAAAATATTTGTAAAGTATGCATCTGCAAAAGAATTAGTATCCAGAATATACAAAGAACTCAAACAACTTAACAATAAAAAACAAGTAACCCAATTAAAAAATGGGCAAAGGAGCTGAATAGACATTTCTTAAAGGAAGATACATGAATGGCCAATGGACACATGAAAAAATTATCATCACTCAGCACCAGGGAAATACAAATCAAAACCACATCGAGTTATCATCTCACTACAGTAGTATTGGCTATTATAAGAAAGAGAGAATAACAAATGCTGACAAGGATGTGGAGAAAGGGGAACCCTCCTATACTGTGGATGGGACTGTAAATTAGTGCAGCCATTATGGAAAATCATATAGAAGTTCCTTAAACAACAACATATAGAACTGCAATATGATCCAGCAATTCCACTGCTGGGTATATACCCAAAATAATGGAAATCTTAATGTTGAAGGGATATGTGAACCCCCATGTTTATCTTAGCTCTATTTATAATAGCCAAGTGCTGGAACCCACTAAACATCCATTGTCAGATGACTAGATAGGCAAATGAGGTAGATGTACATGATGGACTACTACTCTGCCATAAAAAAGAATGAAATGCTGCCATTCACAGCAACATGGGTGAACTTAGAGAAAATTGTGTTAAGTGAAATAAACCAGACACAGAAAAAGAAATACTGCATGTCCTCACTTGTAAGTGGAACTTTAAAAAATAATAATAAATTTTTAAAAAAGAAAGAAAGATAAAACAATCACAATAACACATTGATCTTTTGAAAGGAGAGAACAGAACTGAACTTACCAGAGGTAGGAAAGATGGAAGGAGAGGATGGTAAGGGAGTAATTGGTAAAGGCCACAAAACTCAATTGCATTGTGTAATGCTGAATATACTAATTATCTAGACTTGATCATCACATATTGCACACAGGTAATGATACTCAACTCTGCACCCAACAGATATGTACAATTGACTATGTTACAATTTAAAAAATAATATTTAAAATCAAATAAAATCAGAATTTCAGCAAAGTAGATTAAAGAAAAAATACACATATATATATACATATACATGTATGTATGCGTCCAGAAGTGGAATGGCTGAATCATAAAGTAGATTAATTTTTAATTATTTGAGAAACTTCCAGACTGTTTTCCATAATGTTTGTACCAATTTACATTCCCATTAACAGTTCACAAGGGTTTCTTTCCTTTTTTTCACATTCTATCCAACACTTATTATCTCTTGTTTTCTTGTAATAGCCGTTACAACAGGGTGAGCGATGGAGTTTGGATGTGTTGTCCCCTCCAAAACGCATGTGGAAATTTGATCTCCAATGTGGCAGTGCTGGCAACTGATTGAGTCATGGGGTGGATCCTTCATGAATGGATTAATGCTCTCCCCGGGGGAGGAGGGGTAGTGAGTGAGTTCTCACTCTATTAGTTCCCATGAGACCTGATTGTTTAAAGGACCCTGGCACCTCTTCTCTTTCTCTCTTGCTTGCTCTCACCATGTGATCTTTTTGTACCTGCCAGCTGTCTGCTACTTTCCACCATGAATAGAAACAGCGTGAGGCCCATGCCGGATGCAACTGTCCTAGAGTTGTAAGCCAGATAAACCTCTTTTCCTTATAAATTACCCAGTCTCAGGTATTTCTGTTACAGCAACACAAAAGGACTAAAACAGTGAGGCAATAGTACATTGTGGTTTTATTTGTGTTTCCCTGATCATTAGTAAAGTCGAACACGTTTTCATATACCTGTTGAAAATTTTTGTCTTTAAAAATTTTCTGTTGAGGTACTTAGCCCATTTTTAGTGGGGTTATTTATTTGCTTTCCCATTAAGTTGTATGAGTTTTTTTTTTAATTTATTTTGGATAGTAACCCCTTATCAGATATATGGTTTCCAAATATATTCTCTTGTTCTGTAGGTTGCATCTCACTTGGTTGATTGTTTTCTTTGCTGTGCAGAAGCATTTAACTTCATGTAATGCTATCGTCTATTTTTGCTTTTGTTGCCTGTGCTCCCCAAAATTATTTTCTAGACCAATGTCAAGAAGCTTTTTCCCTTTGCTTTCTTCTAGGAGTTTTACAGTTTCAGGTCTTATATTTAAATCTTAAACCAGTTTGAGTTTATTTTTGTATATGGTATAGGAAAAAGATTTGATTTAATTCTTCTGAATGTGGTTATTCAGTTTTCTTGGAAACATTTACTGAAAAGACTATCCTTTACTCATTGTGTGTTTTGGGTGCTCTTGTCAAAGATCAGTTGATCACAGATGTGTATGTGTATATTTGGACTTTCTATCCTGTTTCATTGGTGTATGTGTCTGTTTTTATGCCACTACCATACTGTTGTATTACCATGTCTTTGTAGTATGTTTTGAAACTGAATGTTATGCTTCCAAACTTCATTCTTTTTGCTCAAGATTGCTTTGCCTATTTGAGGTCTTTTGTGTTTCTTATAAACCTTACAGTTTTCTTTTTTTTTTTCCTATTTCTATAAAAAATGCCTGTGGGATTTCAATACGAATGGCATTAAATCTGTCAATTACTTTAAGTAGTATGAGTATTTAAACAATATCAACTCTTCCAATCTATAAACATGTGATGTATTTTCATTTATATGTGTAATCTTTAATTTTCTTCATCAATATTTTATAATTTTTAGTGTATGAGTCTTTCACCTCTTTGCTTAAGTTTAATCCTAAGCATTTTTAAAGTTTTTCTCTTTATTGTTTGAATATGCATTATAAGCTTTTTATTTGTGGTTAACTCAAGGCAGACATAAAATATTTTGTAGTTAATTCCCTTTGATTTCCAATCAATAATTAATTTCTTTTTTTTTAATTTTTATTTTGTCAATATACAATGTAGTTGATTATTATGTCCCATCACTGAAACCTCCCTCCCTTCTCCCTCTCCCCCCTCCCACCCAAGCATGTCCTTTCCATTTGCTTGCAGTAAGAACTTCAAAAAATTGTGGTTGTTATATCTTCCTCTCCCCCCCACCCCGTTTTTTTTTTTTGTTTGTTTGTTTTTTTTTT
>NW_007727672.1:333702-344785 GCF_000696425.1 Galeopterus variegatus
TGAATACATTTGGGAATTGTTGAGCGTCCTGGATCTAAAGATCTATGGTTTTTCCTATGTCTGGGAAGTTTTCTGCCACTATTTTGTTGAATATGTTTTCAATACATTCACCTTTTTCCTCCCCTTCTGGAATACCCATGACTCGGATATTTGAGCGCTTAAGGTTGTCTAATATCTCTCTCAGATTTTCTTCAATATCTTTGAAACTTTTTTCTTTTTTCTTGTCTGCTTGTATTATTCCATAGAGCCCATCTTCAAGTACAGAGGTTCTCTCTTCAACTTCCGTTATCCTGCTGGTTAAACTCTCCATTGTGTTTTTTATTTCGCTGAATAACTTCTTCAGTTCGGCAAGTTCTGCTACATTTTTTGTTATGACAATGATTTCCTTGTACATTTCCTCTTTCAGGTCCTGTATGTTTTTGCTGGTTTCATCATGCTGTCTAGCTGTGTTTTCTTGTATCTCATTCAGTCTCTTTAGGATTATCACTCGAAATTTCCTATCATTCATTTCAAGGGCTTCTTGTTCTATAGGATAGAGCTCGCAGAGTTGGGCCGGTCCAGCGCCTTCCATTCCGTTTCTGTGTCATCTCTGCTGGCTTACTTGGCCTTTGTTGTCTCGGGCTGCTCGCTCGAACCCACAGCACAGCTTGGGTGCTCTCAGGAGTCTTCTTTTGTGACGGCCCTAAAACCTCGAACCTGTAGTTGCTTGTTTGTAGTTGTAGGTTAGTTGTTCAAAGATTTATTCATTTTTTGTTGCTCTTGGAAATGCAAATAGTACTCTGGTATCACAGCACACACTTCTCAGGGTCACGCTGTCTCCTGGCACGGCCGCTCCAGACCCGTCACCATCTTAAAGTCCGATAATTAATTTCAATTGCATACAAAACACTTCCTCTCCCCACATTGTGTTTTTTGTAGTCAGTTTGCTTCTTTTTTATATTGTTTATCCATCAATGAGTTTTTATTTTTTAACTTTTATCTTAGGGTTAAAAGCAGATCATGCACCACCAGTTCAGTGTTATATTAATTTGTATTTGTCTACATATGTACCTTCGCCAGTGAGATTTATATGCTTTTGTGTTGCCATTTAGCATGAAGAACCACTTAAATGTTTAAATTTGAAGAACCCACTTAATTATTTCTTGTAAGAAAAGTCTTAGTGGTGATGAACTCCCTCAATATTTGCTTGAATGAAAAAGACTATGTATTCTTCATTTCCGAAGGCTATTTTTACTGGATATAGTGTTCCAAGCTGACAATTTTTATTTCCATACTTTGAATACATTATACACCTCTCTTCCATTTCTGTTTGAGAAATTTGCTAAAAGTCTTATGAGCATTTCCTTGTATGTTATGGGTCACCATTCTCTGGCTGCTTTTGTTTTTCTTTTTTCTTTGTCCTTAATTTTAGACAATTTGATTATAATGTGTCTCAGTGAAGATCCTTGATGTTCAGCTTATTTGGAATTCTTTAGGTTTCACAGATCTGGATGTTCATTTCTTCCCTCAGATTTGGGAACTTTTTCATCATTATTTCTTTAAATAGGCTTTCTCTCATTTTCTCAGCTCCTTTTGAGATTCCATAATACAAATATTATTTTGCTTGATGATGTCCCATGAGTCAAGTAGGGTTTTTTTTCACTTTTTATTTATTTTTTTTCTTTTTGTTTCTCTTGCTAGATAAAAACAATTGGTCTTCAAGTTCTTTTTTTTAATTTTATTTGATTATTTTTTTTTTATTCTTCAGTTCCAAAATTTCTGTTTGGTTCTTTTTTTTTTTTTTTCACTTTTTATTTAATTTTTTTCTTTTTGTTTCTCTTGCTAGATAAAAACAATTGGTCTTCAAGTTCTTTTTTTAAATTTTATTTGATTATTTTTTTTTTATTCTTCAGTTCCAAAATTTCTGTTTGGTTCTTTTTTATAGTTTTTCTCTTTTCATTGAACTTCTAATTTTGTTCATAAATTGTTTTCCTGATTTCATTTGGTCACCTGTCTGTGTTCTCTTACAGTGCACTGAGCTTTAAGACAATTATTTTGAGTTCTTTGTTAAGCAATTCATAGATCTCCATTTCTTTGGAGTTGGTTACTGAAAAATTATTGTGTTTTTTTTCTGGTGTCATGTTCCCATGAGTTTTCACGTTTACTGTTGCCCTGCATTGATGACTGTGCATTTAAGGAGTACTCACCTCTATCAGACTTTACAAACTGGTTTCAGTGGAGAAATAGCTTTTCCTATGGATGAATGTGATGGTGCTGGCTGAGTGGGATGGGGCAGTTCTGACCCCAGGATGGCAAAATGCTGTAGTCTCCATACAGCTTTATCAGCTGAGGTTGGCATTGGTGGAGACTGCATGGATCCTCAGTGGCCTAGTCTGTAGATATCTGAAGCAGTGGTGAGGGTTATTGGGGTACATGATGGCAAAGATCTCTTGGGTCCTGCTTTTTCCTTTTTCCCCCGTGGATGGAAGTCATGGCCAAGGATATTCTTCTCGGTGCTGGGTTTGTCATGTTAGCATGCTTGTGTTGGCAGTGGCATCAGTGTCATGCATGCCAGTTTCAGCTATAGCCCTGGAGTGCGAGGCTCAGGTTCTCACAGGATGGCCATGAAACTGGGGTCTGGATCATGGATGTGTATGGTGTGACTCATGTCTGGGTATGCTTGTAGTTGCAAAGGACAGGGGGCAGAGATGCCAGTGGCTCTAGCATGGGGTATCACAGCAGTATCTCCTACAGGGTGGTCTGTTGCAGCTACAATGGCTGTTGATGCTCTCATCAATGAAGGCTGTTGGGAACCTCTGCAGAGCAGGCCACTGGGAACCATGGTGGTGCTTTCTGTATGTCTGATACTGATAGCCCTTGTTCTTCTTCATTCTCCAGAGTCTGAGCTCTACTGATATCCCTAGCAATCTGGTAGGGGTGAAACCAAAGCAG
Organism: Galeopterus variegatus; assembly: GCF_000696425.1. NCBI lineage: Eukaryota > Metazoa > Chordata > Mammalia > Dermoptera > Cynocephalidae > Galeopterus > Galeopterus variegatus. Next base: position 336,634 of record NW_007727672.1, read on the forward strand.
CCCCTTTAGGTAGGGCCCTGAAAGGCTGAGGACATTGGTTATTCATCCTGCTCTCCTTTTCTCCATAAGGGGAACTCATGCGCTTGGAACTTCCCCCTCAGTGCTTAACTATGAAATGATGCAGGAAAAATGAAACTGTTCTTGTTACCCTATCTGTGCGGGTATTCTCTATTTTTCTTTGCTCCATTGTGTTGCTCTAGCTTCTTAACTGTAGTCTTGAGCTCTCTCAGAACTATTTTTGTTCATGGATAACTGTCTAATTGTTGGTTTGGGGGGCTTTTTTTTTTAGAGGTAGGGCTATGGCTGGAATCTCCTACTCTGCCATCTTACTGATGTCACTCCTATCACCATGTTTTAAATTTTCTGGACAGTGTCAACAACAATTTTGTCAGTTTTTCAAGGCTCATTTATGCTCTGTTTCCTCAATAAAATTTTACCTGGTTACTTTAGCCCCCACTTATTTCCTAATTCTTTGAACTCTCCTATTAACTACAACAACAACAAAACAAAACAAAAAACTGTATCAACAATTTAAGCACTTAATTATAGGCCAAATTCTGTTGTTCACCCTTCTTTATCATTTAAATTATTTCTAATACTCTGCAACAGGGACCATGTGATTCAGTACAAAATTAATAAGATATAGCTGATTTTCAATATGTCAGTTATTGTCATAATAATGCTGTGTAACAAATCATCATAAAACTCTAGGCTTCAAACAACAATCTTTTATTTTTCCTCTCAAGCCTGACAATTAGCTTGGGATTAGCTAGGCTGGCTCCAGATTAGACAGGTCTGCTCCACAAATTTATTATTTTCCTCACACCAGCAGGATCCCAGGGCTTGATTTTTTCAGTGCTACAGCAGATGCACACAAGGGCAACAAAAGTGCACAGGTACATTTCAAGTCTTTGCTTCTTTCATATCTGCCAATATCCCATTGGCCAAACTAAGTCAAATGGCCAAGCCATAAGTCAAGGGATAGGTAAGTTCACTCTGCCTCTAGAGGGAGGAACTGCAAAGTCACATGCAAAAGGGGTTGATTACAGGGAGTAGTGAAAAAATGGAACCTCTTCATTCCAGCTACCATACTAACCTACTAGTTATGTAATGTTGGACAGAACATTTAATCTCTGTAAATTTGTTTCCTCATCAGTAAAATGAGGTGCACACTACTTCCTTCTTAGTGATAAGTTTATCATAATCAAGTAAGATAATAAAATGAGGCTCTGAGCACCAGGCCTGGTTCTATTAACAGCACTCAATATATAAAGTTTCTGCTTATAACTAAATGGGACTTTCTAACACTGAGAGCTCCCCAGCCACAGGATGGGCTGCTCAGTGAAGCATGAAATAGAAACAGGAAATATTGAATTGGGTGTTGGGCAGGATGGGATGAAATTCTGAACCTCTGCTACTTCTTTGGTGGTATGATTCTTTCCATGTAGATTTTGAGCTCCCTCCCACCCTAGAAGCTGAGCATGCCACCTGCTTATTTTTCCTGTCCCCTTTGAAGCTGGGGCTTGGGCATACTGTATGACAATCCCTCTCCTACCCATGGGTCTTCATTTGTAAGCTAGAGCTACTAAAAATAAGGGGCTGCAAAGAGTACTCTATTAGACAGCAGTAGCTGCTGTAACAAGTTTTGAAGGAGTGTTCAAAGCAATGTGAACTGTGGATGTGGGTTCATGAAAGTTGAGTTTCTGGGGGTAGCAATAGCAGCAGCAGAATGTGCTCCCATGTCTAGGTCATAGCAGTAGCTATTCCTTCCACTACTACATGGTTTCTCTATCACCTTGGCTGCAAACCTTTAAATGTCCAGTGTTTCTTGAGCTATCCAACGTTCTCTTTTAAAACGTATCTTCTACTTAACTCATTCAGTTGGTATTATAGCTTGAAATTAAGAATGCTTATTGAGATGAAAATTGGTAACAAAAGTAGGCAGGGGTAGCCAAAGTATGTAGCTAACAGACCTTGCAAGCATTTTGGAAAATGAGATTAATCATCTGGCTTGGCTAGGGCTATTAGCAGTGAGGATTCAGTTAGTAATAAAGGATGGGCCCTGGAAGAGCTTATAAAGCCAGATACAAGAGGGGATAACTACATAACAAATGAAGTGCAATATTATGCTAATTTCTATCAACGAAAACTAGCAAATGTGTAAGAATTGATTTCAATGATGTGCGATCAAAAAATACGTAAAAACAATTTTTGGTCTGCCTGATTTTATCAACGTGGATGAATGTTCCAGAGATGCTGATTCACTGTCCTCACACAGCAGCCAGTGGTGCCGACTGAAATCTGGACTTGAATGTTCAAGCAGATGTGTCATGTGTGACCCTTCCAAATGATGCCTTCAAGAGAGCCCAGAAGGTTCTTTCTTCACTGCAGCTTTAGAACATGCATTGGTGAGGAAGAGAACTACAGTGATGATCTTGGACTGCAGGGAGCTGGTGAAAGGTGCTGCTATTAAAATAGTTTCCCCTGATCTCAATGGGGAAGCCAGGGTCCTGGGGAGCAGAGGCCAAATTAAGGCACCTGTCAGAACCAAGGTGGTGTGGTTACCACGCCAGATGCTGGGCAGCAGGGCCACACTAGTAATAAAATACTCTCACCTGCAGGACACTTTGAATTGTACTGAATTCATCATAGAGAGAGAGAGAGAGAGAGAGAGAGAGAGAGAGAGAGAGAGAGAAAGCATGCTGGTGAATAAGAGACTGAGTCAATCCACTTAATTGCAGATTGTCTCAATTCACAGGCCTGATTCTGTTCCCAAGCAAAGTTGCTCCTTCTCTTCCTTTCTTTTCTCCCTTCCCCTCCATCTCCTTCTCCACTTTCTTCTCAACAATGAATAGAAAGAAATTACATAAGAAGCAGGGTATTTAAATTAATTTTATTGGGACTTTTATCTTAACAAGTCAGATTATCAGATTATTGAAGAGGTTTCTGTCAGCTCAGAGTGAGGCCTCACAGCTCTTCATCACCCCCCAGGGAAGGACACAGGGAAGGTTTCCTCTCTGTGCAGGATTCTTTTCCTTACTTGGAAAAGGGACACATAGAAACTGAGCTAAATTCACCAATTTTTCTTTTTCTTTTCCATTTTTAATCCCAAGTGCCGTGTACATTGCCTAAACCCAAAACAAATTGTTCAATAAATGTTTTTAAATGAATTGATACACTGTAATATTTTGTAATTTTACTTCAACCTGCACATAATAGGCATTTTTTTTAAGTCAAAAAACGATCCACTGAACTGTGAGTGTGGTGGAGATAAATACTGCACGAGAGAGACCTAGGTGTCATCAGAGTCATGATTTCAACTTGGCTCTTATAGAGCACTGTGATGCTGAGAAAGACACTTGACCTCTATGAGTTTCCTAGAGCCCATGAGTAAGGTAAGTGACCACATCAGAAATATCCTTGGTTTCCTTCAGTTCTTGTATTCTGTGATTGAGGACAACTCTTTAGAGAAAACTTTTACTTTGAGCCCAAATCTATTTTCTAGAAGTCCTCCTGCAGTGCCTTTGTCCTTATAGAACCACATAAATAACTCTGGCCTTCTCCCATACTAACAAGTGGTTTTTCTTCCAACAGAAACTAATAGTTTTTCAGCACGCATACTGTTCTAGTCCTTTCCCAATAAGTTCCATAATCTCAATCTTTGAAACTGTTTCTAAAAGTCAAGAGTTCTTAGATCTTCCATCACCTGGGTTGCCTTTCTGTAGAAATCTTCTAGCTTGTGACTCTCGTCTCTTTAGATGAGATGCCCAAAAATCTAGCAGTTTTTCAGATGCTACAAGGTAAGTGGGAAAGATAGCCACCTCCTTCTAGACAAGGCACATCATCAGGGCAGACCATTTTAGGCCAAGTTCCTGGAAAGCTGAAACTGAGATGTTAGCACAGGGAAGTGACTATTTGGGAGAGGGCTTTCAGAGGAACGGGGGTAAGGGAAACGGACGGGCTAGGAGAGAAAACAGAGCAAGGGGATGGTGTCAGCCAGAGTCCAGCCTGATCACACAGGGGGGTCTAGAAGGTGAAATCCGAAATGGAGTAGAACGGGGGTAAGGGAAACGGACGGGCTAGGAGAGAAAACAGAGCAAGGGGATGTTGTCAGCCAGAGTCCAGCCTGATCACACAGGGGGGTCTAGAAGGTGAAATCCGAAATGGAGTTGGATCCAGCTCTCAAGGGCAAGAGATCCTGTCAGCCTCTTGCATCCTGAATTCCATTAGTCATTGGCTGTAGGCTACCTCAGAGAAGACTGTTACCTCCCAGGTCATGTGGCTCCTATCAGCAAAAGGCAACTTTCAGCCAATGAGGTCAGCTCTGAACTATTTAGCAGCCAGCAGCCACAGAAGCTGGGAGACAGGAGCATCAGCCTACTAAGGCGGATCTGGGCAGGTCACCAACAGAGTGTCTACAGAGCCTGACATGATACCGGCTTCTATCAGGTACAACACATTTTTTGTTTATATTGACTTTCTCATCTACTAAAATGAACAATTATTTTTCCATACCTACTGCTGCTCAAAATTAGGTATTTCCTTCTGCTTTCATACAGATTAGTTTTTTAACATAAGTGTAAAACATTACATTCGCCTGTATCATGTTTCATTTCATTACATTTTCCCCTTCTTCCCCCATATCATTTTGGATGCTGCCATTCAATACTCTCTAAATCGTTCAATTTCATGTGAACTCATGTTTGAGTGCTGGTTAAAAACACACTGATTCTGTGGGCAATATATAGCATCTGATTACTCCATCCCATATATCAATGCCCCAGTATCCCAAATGTCAAGATCAAACTCAGCTAATATCTTACTCTGAGATCATTATTTTTCTTTCTCAAAAATATCATTGAAGATAGACATTGAAGATAGAAGGTTACATTTGTTCACAGAAAATGGTTCTGAATTCCTCAGATCNAGAGAGAGAGAGAGAGAGAGAGAGAGAGAGAGAGAGAGAGAAAGCATGCTGGTGAATAAGAGACTGAGTCAATCCACTTAATTGCAGATTGTCTCAATTCACAGGCCTGATTCTGTTCCCAAGCAAAGTTGCTCCTTCTCTTCCTTTCTTTTCTCCCTTCCCCTCCATCTCCTTCTCCACTTTCTTCTCAACTATGAATAGAAAGAAATTACATAAGAAGCAGGGTATTTAAATTAATTTTATTGGGACTTTTATCTTAACAAGTCAGATTATCAGATTATTGAAGAGGTTTCTGTCAGCTCAGAGTGAGGCCTCACAGCTCTTCATCACCCCCCAGGGAAGGACACAGGGAAGGTTTCCTCTCTGTGCAGGATTCTTTTCCTTACTTGGAAAAGGGACACATAGAAACTGAGCTAAATTCACCAATTTTTCTTTTTCTTTTCCATTTTTAATCCCAAGTGCCGTGTACATTGCCTAAACCCAAAACAAATTGTTCAATAAATGTTTTTAAATGAATTGATACACTGTAATATTTTGTAATTTTACTTCAACCTGCACATAATAGGCATTTTTTTTAAGTCAAAAAACGATCCACTGAACTGTGAGTGTGGTGGAGATAAATACTGCACGAGAGAGACCTAGGTGTCATCAGAGTCATGATTTCAACTTGGCTCTTATAGAGCACTGTGATGCTGAGAAAGACACTTGACCTCTATGAGTTTCCTAGAGCCCATGAGTAAGGTAAGTGACCACATCAGAAATATCCTTGGTTTCCTTCAGTTCTTGTATTCTGTGATTGAGGACAACTCTTTAGAGAAAACTTTTACTTTGAGCCCAAATCTATTTTCTAGAAGTCCTCCTGCAGTGCCTTTGTCCTTATAGAACCACATAAATAACTCTGGCCTTCTCCCATACTAACAAGTGGTTTTTCTTCCAACAGAAACTAATAGTTTTTCAGCACGCATACTGTTCTAGTCCTTTCCCAATAAGTTCCATAATCTCAATCTTTAAAACTGTTTCTAAAAGTCAAGAGTTCTTAGATCTTCCATCACCTGGGTTGCCTTTCTGTAGAAATCTTCTAGCTTGTGACTCTCGTCTCTTTAGATGAGATGCCCAAAAATCTAGCAGTTTTTCAGATGCTACAAGGTAAGTGGGAAAGATAGCCACCTCCTTCTAGACAAGGCACATCATCAGGGCAGACCATTTTAGGCCAAGTTCCTGGAAAGCTGAAACTGAGATGTTAGCACAGGGAAGTGACTATTTGGGAGAGGGCTTTCAGAGGAACGGGGGTAAGGGAAACGGACGGGCTAGGAGAGAAAACAGAGCAAGGGGATGGTGTCAGCCAGAGTCCAGCCTGATCACACAGGGGGGTCTAGAAGGTGAAATCCGAAATGGAGTTGGATCCAGCTCTCAAGGGCAAGAGATCCTGTCAGCCTCTTGCATCCTGAATTCCATTAGTCATTGGCTGTAGGCTACCTCAGAGAAGACTGTTACCTCCCAGGTCATGTGGCTCCTATCAGCAAAAGGCAACTTTCAGCCAATGAGGTCAGCTCTGAACTATTTAGCAGCCAGCAGCCACAGAAGCTGGGAGACAGGAGCATCAGCCTACTAAGGCGGATCTGGGCAGGTCACCAACAGAGTGTCTACAGAGCCTGACATGATACCGGCTTCTATCAGGTACAACACATTTTTTGTTTATATTGACTTTCTCATCTACTAAAATGAACAATTATTTTTCCATACCTACTGCTGCTCAAAATTAGGTATTTCCTTCTGCTTTCATACAGATTAGTTTTTTAACCTAAGTGTAAAACATTACATTCACCTGTATCATGTTTCATTTCATTACATTTTCCCCTTCTTCCCCCATATCATTTTGGATGCTGCCATTCAATACTCTCTAAATCGTTCAATTTCATGTGAACTCATGTTTGAGTCCTGGTTAAAAACACACATTCTGTGGGCAATATATAGCATCTGATTACTCCATCCCATATATCAATGCCCCAGTATCCCAAATGTCAAGATCAAACTCAGCTAATATCTTACTCTGAGATCATTATTTTTCTTTCTCAAAAATATCATTGAAGATAGACATTGAAGACAGAAGGTTACATTTGTTCACAGAAAATGGTTCTGAATTCCTCAGATCAAAAACTGTTAAAGAAATGTTTGGATCCTCCCTTTCCTCCGATTTAGCATTTGATTTCAGAGCATGAAGTACCTAAAGCCAGGCGTCTGATCAATGGCAAAATGAATCAGTCCCTCCATGGGACCTCTGAATCCCCAATGCCTGTGAGGTTAACGTGGACAGTGTCTGGTTGCCTGAGGTCCAAGCTGTACTTTCTGGCCATGTGGCTGGTTAATACAATCAAGGATAAGATTAATTAAATTAAAAGTCTGCTTTTATTGCTCAAAAAATGCAGCAAATTCAATACTCCTCGACAGCCTGGAGCTGGAGGCCTGGTTCTAATGTGATCACTGCTGGGTCAGTAGAGCCAGACGGCATGTCATTGAGGGAGGCAGAAGAATGACTCCATGCTGATTATGTGTGCCAATTACAGGCCTCCACCCTGCATTAGAAATTTTCATTCTTTTTTTTTAATTTTAAAATTGACTGGTTCATATTTGTGGGGTATAATCTGTAGAAACTTCCAGTAAGCAATCAACATAACCTGAATTCACCTCGACAGGTAACTTCTCAGGTCCGAGCCTGGCACTTTCTGTTTTGCTCCTAAATATGCTGCTCAGGAACTAGCCGTCCCCTCCAATTAGCCTGGAGCCCCCATTGTTCTGTTGTGCTTGGGAAATCTTAGGTACCAGCTTTTTTCATCTTCTCAGCCCTCTCCCCCCATGTCCTACTTTAAGAACTTCCTTCTAAGGAAGCTCATGTGTGAAAATCTTTCCCCCTGGAGTGTTCAAAGAGATCGATCCATTCAGCCATCTACTAAGAGGCACACACAATATACACCCCATCCCATTATCCTTTGAATTAGGCCATGTTCCTTACAAAATGTGGACTTTAGAAACAGATACATATTGTTTCAAATCTTGCCTTCACAATTTACTCATTACAAGCGCCTGTATAATTATTTAACCTCTCTGCACCACTAAGGTGGGACCCAAGATACCCACCTTTAAGATTATCCGAGGGTTAAAAAAATAATACAAGCTGCAATGTAGCATTCATTGAAAGTCTGCTAGATTTTTGTTGTTGTTGTTGTT
>NW_007727672.1:345192-347673 GCF_000696425.1 Galeopterus variegatus
TTGTTGTTGTTGTTGTTTCCATTATCATTAACCCAAGTTACAGAGAACCATAGGGACCAGGTAACTATCCCAAGAGTGTCTGGTCACTGCCTGGTGCACACGGAAGCCTATACTATGGCACTGGTTTTTGAGAAAAGAAAGGATTTATTGCAAGGTTGACTGGCAAGGAGACAGGAGGTGCACTTTCAGATCTGCCTCTCCCAGTTACGGGCTGGGCACGTTTTAAGGGGCACCAGGCAGAATTAATTGGCTAGCTCTGAATCAGGCTATGTATGGTATGAAGCTGCTGGATGCTGAATCTTCCATGTTGAAGGACCCCTTCACTTCATGAAAGGCTTTGGTGGTCCAATTTCCTGGGTTTTTTTTATTTCTGTGGATGGGTTATCTTTGGTTCCTGTGCTGCTTGAGGCCATCTGGAAGGCAAGGCTCTTCTCTGTGCACGTGCTCAGCTTACATCCTACAAAACAACTTGTAAAACAACTTGAGATAGGTAAACAGAACCAGTTTCAGTTTGTTTTAGACAGCTTCAGTACTTTTCCACCCTTACCTTTTCCCCTATCAAAGATAGCCTCTTACAAAAGTAAATCCTATCAGTCACTTCAGCTCTCATGAATTTAACACTGAATGCTATCCCTCTCAGATTTTAATACACATTAAGACAGAGGTTCTCAGTTTTGGTTGCTCATCAGAATTATCCAAGATACTTTATATCTGGGCCCCACTCCAAGGGACTCTTATGAAATGTAATTAGTCTGGGGATGCTGCTTGGGCACCCGATATTTAAGATCTCTCAGTGATTCTACTGTGCAGCAAAGATTGAAAACAATTGCACCAAGCCATACCCAATCATGAAAGGATGGACTTTGATCAACATTAAATAATTCTGTGGAGGGCTGGAGGACTTCTGAGCCCTGACAAAGTCAGCATCTTCACCTATCAGACAGGAAACCATTGGAGTAGCTGCCATTTCAGGAACACTGGGCAGAAACTCCATGAGAAAGATAAACAATCTACTAGGAAGGGAGAAAACTATGAAGGTTAAAGATTCTAAAGCACCCAATGGCTGTGCCTAATGTGGGTGACCCCTGACCCCAGCATGCACTTGGCATGGTAGAAGTGGATGGCTTGTCACCAAGAGGGCACTTCCTGTAGCTCTTGATTGACATTTATGAGTATTTTTTCTATGTCTGTCTCCCCAGCAAGATTCTGAGCTTCTGGGGGCCAGGAGTATGTTTTAGCATTTCTCAAACACCCAGTTAAACTTTGTGAAATTCTACTAAAATTCAATTCAAAAGTGCTTGATTCTAATCAACTTTAGGATCTGATTGAGAGTAGGACAGAATAATGTGAGCTTTAAAATTTTAAAATAGGCACAGAAAGAAGCATTTCTAAATGTATCGCCAATTTTCACAAGGCAATGAATATCTTTTGCCTTTAGAACATAAACAAATCAATCCTTAGGTCCTGGTAAATGAAATGGAAAAGAAACTATTGGATAAATCATTTTATCATTAATTCTTCTGTCACCTTAAATCTTTTCAAGAATAATTTATAAAATTAAATAATTTTAAAAGGGCAAATAAAAAGATAAATAAATGAATTAATAACATTGATTTTTTCCCCTTAAAATGTGGTTTAAGAATCATTTAAGAGTTTTCTCAAAACAAAGCAAAACAATAGTGTTCCTCCTCCTAGTGTTTTTGGGATTCCCACTTGTCCCATCTAACCCTAGGCAGTGTCCCCCACTAAGAAGTTGGAGCTTATCACATAAATATATTAGATAAATTGTTTTTAGAAAGAGACACTAAAAGGCTTACGAAAAAAATTGTATCTGTCAAAAGACTCTTCATTTCATTTAAATTGAATCTTTCTTACTGCATAGGAATCGTGGCATTTTAGAACAAAAAGGGACCTTAGTTTTGTCAATCAAATTGTCTCACTTTGCAGATGAGGAAGTTGAAAACCAGAGATGCCGAAGAACTCGTCCAGTGCTGCCCAGGAAGCTACTGGCAGAATAGGGCTCTGATCTGAGCCTTTTCAACATCCTGTTCATTGCTTGATCCATGTCACATATTGCAGATTTTCAAGTTCTTTGTCTTTAAAAAAGGGGAGGGGTAACAGGAGTCCATTTTACATAAAGTATTGTCTCATGGACAGCAGGCTATTAAATCATTCACTTCCAGATAAGCCTCTTTGAGAAAGTCTCTTATTTTAAAAGACCGGAATTGTCTCCACCCCACCTTACCCCACCATGTGTGGAATGCATCTTTTCTTTTCTTTTCTTCCTTGCTGTTGCACTGGCCTTCAGCCCGTGGCACAAAGGCCGCACCAACGAAGGATGGAGGGAGAAGGTAACTGTAATAAAAGAGTAATGAAGCTGACCTCTTCCAAGTGAGCTCAGCGCTGATCTAATTGGTGAGTCTGTCATTTCTACCTCCTCTCACCCTGTCCTCATCATTCTCATTGAGTTCCTTCTGGGTA
>NW_007727672.1:348589-349750 GCF_000696425.1 Galeopterus variegatus
TTCCTGACACCTTTGCCTGGCATGTGATGCCACTCGTCTCCCCAGGGCTGACTCCTTCTCCTGGGCAGAGAGTCCTTCTTGACCACACTGAGCATGTTGCCTCTGGCCTCAGTCACTTGCTGTCACATTGCCCTGTTTTCTTTTCTTTGTAGCATTGATCATCATTCAGAATCATCTCATTTATTGTCATTTCTTTACTCATTTTCCACCTCTAGAAAGCATACTGCATGGTAGAGAGGGGTCCAATCTTGCTTATGTTATCACTATCACTTATAATGGTGCCTAGAAGACAGTAGGTACACAATAAATATTTGGTTAATGAAATAATTACTTTATATGTGGTAACTTAATTTTTTTTAAGTAGACACGATTGCTCAATGTCACTAAATATCACTAATTATCAGGGAGTTCAAATCAAAACCACAATGTGATATCATGTCACCCTAGTTAGAATGGCTATATCAAAAAGACAAAAAATAAATGCTGGGGAGAATGTGGANTCTGTCATTTCTACCTCCTCTCACCCTGTCCTCATCATTCTCATTGAGTTCCTTCTGGGTACAGGACCACACGGACTTCTGAGGCAATTCTTCTGACTCCTGAAATAGATGGTCATGGACTGGGCCGAGGATCTGCAGAAATTGATAGCCCCCCTTGAAAAAGAGGTTGAGCAACAATGATGCTTCTGTGCCATCCATCAGCAGTCACTGGGAACAGAGGAAATATTTTCCCCAGGGACTTAATCAGTCAGAGGAACGTTGCCTGCCTGATTGAAAGCAGCCAGAAAGTGAGCAGTTGTTTCAATTATAATTTGTCACCAGCCATTGGTCTAAACAGAGAAAGTTAGGTCACAGCAGCTTGACTACAGATCAAGGCAGGTGTTTTGTTTAGCCCCGTGGAGAGATGCTGATTCAGGAAAGAGAGAAATGAAGACTTTCTATGAGATGCTCTGTTATTACATTTAATGTGAAATATATAGCCTTGCTTCCACACAGGAGCGCTGAAATGGAGATTGGGAAAAAAAGCACTGAATTCTTCTATTGGGTGTTGGAGGAAAAAGCAGGGAATCCTTGTCCTTTCCATCCTGCATTCCAGGCTCGTTCCTGACACCTTTGCCTGGCATGTGATGCCACTCGTCTCCCCAGGGCTGACTCCTTCTCC
>NW_007727672.1:351141-363167 GCF_000696425.1 Galeopterus variegatus
GTTGCGATCCGTTGCCGGACACGGAAAAAGACAAAAAGGAAAAAAAAAAAAAAGAAATAGAGAATAAGGAATAGGATTGTGATTACCAGATACTAGAGGCTGGGAAAAGGAGGAAAGAAGTTAGTTAATGGGTATAAAATAATTACAGCTAGGTAAGAAAAGTAAGTTCTATTGGTGTCCTTTAGTGCTAGGCATCTATAAATAACAATAATTTATTCTATGTTCTCAAAGGGCTAGAAGAAAGGAACTAAAATGTTGCAATCACAAAGAAATAATAAATGTTTGTGATGATGAATATGCTAATTATCCTGATTTGATCATCATGCATTGTATAAATGTATGAAATATAATTCTGTACCCCATAATTATGTACAATCAATATGTGTCAATTAAAAATTAAATAACTTTTTTTAAAAGATACATAGGTAGGGCTGACCCCATGGAGCACTAGGGAGAGTGCGGTGCTGGGTGCGCAGCGACGCTCCCACCGTGGGTTTGGATCCTATATAGGGATGGCCGGTGTGCTCGCTGGCTGAGCGCGGTGCGGGCGACACCAAGCCAAGGGTTGCGATCCCCTTACCGGTCACAAAAAGACAAAAAAATAAAAAGCTACATAGGTATTATCAAGTTGAGTTGGGGAAGCAAGAGCAGGAGATTTGAAGAACCAGGCAGGCCTCAGAGTTCGGGTGATCATGAGGCCCAGAATGCAGGAGCACCAGCTGCATTCAGCCACTGGGGTAAGAAGTGGTCAGAAGACAGTGAGCTGTGTGGGCAGCGGCTATGAGGCAATTGAGACCAGAAACACCCAGAAACTAGGCAAACTCATGCTTCTCCTCAGAAGGTTTCCACCTTTATTTGTCTTTTGTAGACAAGAATGTACCCCTAAGATTCACTAGTTTGAGGCTTGAAATTGTTCAGTGAAAATCCTTGGCTAGGAAGGGAGAGGAGCTAGAGAGAAGAAGTTCTAATAAAGCCGTGGCTAATCTTATGGAAGTGAATAGGCGTCAGACAGACTCATCCTGCCTGGATTCATTGCCTTTTGTGACCTGACACTGAGGAGGATTCAAGATAAAATTAATTAAAAAGAATAAACAGCACTGTGGTTGCAATGANCTAGGGAAGGGAAATCCTTGGGAAGGCACATGATTGTCCTGGAAGATATCCAAAGAATAAATACATGTCATCTTCCCAGCATTGGTGAAGTGGAGCTGAAGTTTCATATTTTTAAGCTTACAAAATGTTTAATGTTTAGGATAAGCCAAGCTACTTTCAAGAAATGTTGTGCTGGTGGCCAGGATGTTTTGGATTTGAACATCTGCTCTCCATAGCTCTTGCCTCAGTCCTTTCATTGCTATTTATGAGCAATCCACATCCTCCATTGTCTTTATCATTTTGGCACCTCTTTTCTCTTATGGATTTGGAATGTCTACATTTATACAAGTTATGAACTAGATGTTTAGGTGCAACAAATAGTCCATGTATTCACCTAAATTTCCCAGCCCTTGCTGTCCTGATGGAGCTGTAAGTTCAGTTTTAATCAATGGGTCATACATAAGTAGAAGTGAGAGATGTCACTTCCTAGATGAAGCAGGTAATAGCTGATGTATCTCCTTTTTCCCCTGCTGCCCTCCTCAGTAATCTTGGAAATCACATTTTGAGATGGTGGAAATACAAGGATACCTCAAAAAGTTCATGGAAAGATTTTATTACCTTTTAGTACTACTTTTCCACAAACTTTTGAAGTACCCATGTAGAACACACAGGGAGCCTGGGTCCCTGGGTCACATGATGGAGGCAAGCCCTTACTGACCTGTTCCAGATTTTTCATGAGCCCGAAACAAACTTTAACATATAAAAGTTTAATAATAAAACACTGAGATTTCATGATTTTTTGTTGTTACCACAGCACAATCTAACCTATCCTTTTCTAATACTCCCATCATAATCACATCAAACTAGAGGTGCCAGATGAGGGTGGTAAATACTTATTTTCTGATTGATCATGAAGATTTTGGATATCAGCTTGCCTGTAGAGTCAAGTTTGTAAAGTTCTGGCAGAGACAACATTTCTCCAAATGCCCTGGCTGGCAGGAATTTCAATAGGTCCCTGAACTAAAATTTAAGTTATTCTTTGCTTAACTTTTCAAGCAAGACCTGATCATTCTTAAGTGTTAGTTTGAAATTCTCTTGATAACAAAGCTCTGGAGCTTTAAAAAAAAAAAAATCTAAAGAGAGATACCAAAAGGACAAAAAGAGGTGACTGACAGTGTCAGAACTGCAGCCACCGTTTGAAAGGCCTCCTCTCAATAGAACTGAAAGAACACGCAGACCTTTCCAGTGAGGAGGGAATCTAAATCACATTCACATTGGCGGGAGTTTCAATCCATTCTATCGAATTCCTGCTACACCCAAAAAGAATATTATATTGCCTCTCATGTTAAATTGTATTGCTGGAAGCTGGCAAGAAATTCAGTGCACAAATCAAGGTTCAGATGAACACACTTGATCGAATGGAACTGAAGTGGGCAAAGGTCAGGACTGTAAGAGCAGAAGAGCTTTGGAAACACAAGACTCAAATATTTCACCTTTCGTCAGAGGTGATAATGCTGAATTATACACTTTAGGAAAGGAACACAATGGGTTAGGCTTCCTCTTGAGAAGTGGATTTCTTGCTCATCTTTGGAGTTTGTGTTAACTCTCTACAGACAGATAATCCCCTTATAAGTAAGGACTATGTCTTAAAATTTTATCTTTGCAGACTTTAGCCCAATTCCAGAGGTATACTAGTAATAACAACTAGTATTTGTGGACCACAATCCAGTCTTTATTGTATGCATCACCTTAATTTATTTAATCTCAGAATAAGCCAGTGGAATAGGGATTACTATTAGCTCCAGTTTACAGATAAAGAAACTGGGAGATTCAAATGTGGACTAAAAGTCAAATTTACTTTAATTGTCCAAAGGCACATGTCTAATAAATTTTTGAGCCAAATTTGAACCATGGTAGCCTGACTACAAAGTGTNTGCCTAGAAGACAGTAGGTACACAATAAATATTTGGTTAATGAAATAATTACTTTATATGTGGTAACTTAATTTTTTTTAAGTAGACACTATTGCTCAACGTCACTAAATGTCACTAATTATCAGGGAGTTCAAATCAAAACCACAATGTGATATCATGTCACCCTAGTTAGAATGGCTATATCAAAAAGACAAAAAATAAATGCTGGGGAGAATGTGGACAAAGAAGAACTCTTATACACTATTGGTGGGAATGTAAATTAGTACAGTCACTATGGACAACAGTATAGGGGTTCCTCAAAAAACTAAAAATAAAAATACCATATGATCCAGTAATCCCACTACTGGGTATCTATACAAAGGAAAGGAAATGAGCATACTAGAGAAATTTCTGTACCCCATGTTTATTGAAACACTATACATAATAGCCAAGATATAGTATCAACCTTGGTGTCCATCGACAGATGACTGGATAAGGAAAATGTGGTATATGTACAAAATGGAATACTACTCAACCATGAAAAAGAAGGAAATTCTGTCATTTGAGGCAATGTGGATGAGCCTGAAAGACATTATGTTAACTGAAATAAGTCAGGCACAGAAAGATAAATACTGCATGTTTTCACTCATATGTGGGAGCTAAAAAAGCCAAAACAAAACAAATTTTAGTTCTTAGAAATAGAGAATAGAGGGCCGGCCCGGTGGCGCACTGCTATAGTGCGCCGCTTGGGAAGCGCGGCGGCGATTTAAGTTATTCTTTGCTTAACTTTTCAAGCAAGACCTGATCATTCTTAAGTGTTAGTTTGAAATTCTCTTGATAACAAAGCTCTGGAGCTTTAAAAAAAAAAAAATCTAAAGAGAGATACCAAAAGGACAAAAAGAGGTGACTGACAGTGTCAGAACTGCAGCCACCGTTTGAAAGGCCTCCTCTCAATAGAACTGAAAGAACACGCAGACCTTTCCAGTGAGGAGGGAATCTAAATCACATTCACATTGGCGGGAGTTTCAATCCATTCTATCGAATTCCTGCTACACCCAAAAAGAATATTATATTGCCTCTCATGTTAAATTGTATTGCTGGAAGCTGGCAAGAAATTCAGTGCACAAATCAAGGTTCAGATGAACACACTTGATCGAATGGAACTGAAGTGGGCAAAGGTCAGGACTGTAAGAGCAGAAGAGCTTTGGAAACACAAGACTCAAATATTTCACCTTTCGTCAGAGGTGATAATGCTGAATTATACACTTTAGGAAAGGAACACAATGGGTTAGGCTTCCTCTTGAGAAGTGGATTTCTTGCTCATCTTTGGAGTTTGTGTTAACTCTCTACAGACAGATAATCCCCTTATAAGTAAGGACTATGTCTTAAAATTTTATCTTTGCAGACTTTATCCCAATTCCAGAGGTATACTAGTAATAACAACTAGTATTTGTGGACCACAATCCAGTCTTTATTGTATGCATCACCTTAATTTATTTAATCTCAGAATAAGCCAGTGGAATAGGGATTACTATTAGCTCCAGTTTACAGATAAAGAAACTGGGAGATTCAAATGTGGACTAAAAGTCAAATTTACTTTAATTGTCCAAAGGCACATGTCTAATAAATTTTTGAGCCAAATTTGAACCATGGTAGCCTGACTACAAAGTGTTGGATTCAAATGTGGACTAAAAGTCAAATTTACTTTAATTGTCCAAGGGCACATGTCTAATAAATTTTTGAGCCAAATTTGAACCATGGTAGCCTGACTACAAAGTGTTGACACTTAACCATCTAGTCTCAATGCCATTATTAAGAGGACTCATGAGTGGAGGAAGGGAAGAAAGAAGGAAGACTGGAAGGATGGATAAAAGGAGAACTAAAAAAAAAATTGAAAGAATGAAAGGGAGAAGGAAAGGATTAAGGAGTAGTGGAAGGAGGGATGGTAGGTAGAATGGAAAGGGGTATGGAGGCAGAACTGGAAGGAGGATTGAAAAGGATGAATGTGTGGATGGAATGAAAACAATTTAACTGGATGAATAGACATAACAAATAGAAGCCTTTTTTTCCTGCCCTAATGAAGTTTCCAGTGTTGCTATTGAGAAAGATCCTGACACCCACAAAATAAAGATTCATGGTAAAGATGATCTGAGCTTTCCCAAGAGCAATGCAATTTAAATAGCAACTTTCCTCTGCCTCTCCCTTCTCTTGCGCATCGAGCCTGTCTGCTATCTCCTGCCCAAGATTTCTTCCTTCAAGGCTACCCTGGATTTCTTTCAACTGGATGTTATCTCTACAAAAGACATTGTAAGATCCCAGGGTTCTGCATGTGCTCCCCAAGGATGCAGAAAAAGGATACAAAAAAAAATTGTTTTGGGTGGTTTCAGAGGAAGATTGCACACCCCTCTGGACAGAGGTGTTGTTATTGAACTTTTCTCATGAGAAAAGATTCTCTGCACACCAGGGCCTTTTGATTCACAATTCAGTCTCTCTCCATCACCTGATGCTCAACAAGCTTTTTAAAAAAATAACTATATGGTGTGGGCATCATGCATAAGTGCTAAGGACATGTAGCAAAGAAGGGAAGAGAGTAAGTGCTGTTTACCAAGTAAAGCTGCTTAGGTTGGTTATGTTGAGCATTAAAGGACAGAGTATGTCTCCATGAATTTAATGATTAAATGGACTTCCAAGAATCTGAAGAGATACTGCAACTGCCAAAGCAAAACCATTTACCTTCCAAACTGTGGCCCTTTGTAGAATCCTGGGATGGACAATGTCTCAGGTTCTGCCCTCCCAGAAGCAGACACTGAAACAAGAATTCAAATACAAATAGAACATTTAGGAGATTATCCCAAGAAACACAGCTGGAGGTGGATGAAGTGAGACAGAGAAGGCGAGGAAGCCAATAAAGAGCCGATTACCAATAAAGTAACTCTATGGGTGACTGAAACTTACTCACCCTGGAGAACTCTGAGTACCTGTATAGACATGGCCCAGGGCTATCTCCCCTGAGGGGCGAGGAAGCTGGTGTACTTGCACACCAATGTCCATTAGGCCATGGGTTGAAGACTGCTCTGGTGGAAATGTGAGCATTGCTTTCCAGCACTTCCTGCATTCTGCACAGGTGTTGAGTAGGGCCAAATAGTCAGAAAAAAAAACCTCAGGCAAAAAAGTTCAGGTGCTGGAGGTGCTAGTGAGACTGGCAGGCCCTCAGGCTATAAGGGCATGGCTGGTGGCAGAGGTAGAACTATGACTGCCACAGATAGGGCTCACCCAACTCCATTCAGGACTGAACCAACAGGAGGAATCACAATGGTTGTTTCCATAGTGCCTTCAAATCAGGTTATGTCAGTGGAGTCTTAGCATGGCATTTTGGAGTCTTATATTATTAAATCCAGTTTAAACATATGGAGACAGAGTCTTGGAGAAGTTAGTTGCCTTGCCCAAAGTCACATAAATACAACATGGTAGTGTCAAAACTATGGTATCTTTTGACTTGGCATGAAGATCTCCTTATGTATACATATTTCTATTGCATTTTCTCCATATCAAACCCAAATGGAAGGCAGACCAGAGCTTTCTAACCTTCCTTGCAATCTGAATACGGAAAAGGAAAGAGTGTTAACTCAGACTTCCAGGCATTGGCTGTAATTATGGCAGGAACACCGAAGATGTGGTACTGTTGCTCTGGCGTGTTCCGTCTCATTGGTGACAGTATGCATACTCTCACAGCTCTGAGCTCTTTAGGGGAAGATGTAATTTCAGTTCACATCTTAGACTGAAAAGAAAGATAAAAGGCTGTGAAAATGAGGCATGAGCCACATCACATCTGCAGCTATTTATCAATGTATTTCTGGGGGACTTTGAGCAGGGAAGCTACAGCAGACAAATAATAACATGGGAGGTTGGCATGGGGGTCATGGAACTACAGTTGAAGAGAGAAGCTGCCACAGAGTGGTCTCTGTTAGTACCTCCACTTTCTCTTGAGCCCCCACCCCAACCCATCTCCCCAACAGTCCATTCAGGACCCCCTGTCTCTTGCAAACCCTCCTCCAAACACACCCACCTATTTCCTCCAGCGACCATGCTCTCTGCTTGGTAATTAGAATACCAGCCCATACACATCACCTAGTACTCTTGGGAAGAGCTTTCTCTTCCCAAGATGTTTATTATCCTTATCTGACACTTTCTGGAAATACCGTACCACACCAAAGAAGGAGTTGGCAGGTCTTAACGTACAAGAGAGAGATAGCCAGGGTCAGGCAACCTTCTGGCATCTGTGAGATTAAATCACATCCCAGGCTATAGGTACTCATTGTGCACAGCTACATAATCTCCTATTCCCAAATCCCCACCACATTCTAAATCTCAGATAACTATACCGTTTTCAGTAAAGGTAGTTTGCTCCATGTATATAATAATGGATTGAGCTTTAAACAAATGGGACTATATCAAACTAAAAAGTTTCTGCACAGCAAGAGAAACAATCAACAGAGTAAAAAGACAACCTACAGAGAGGGAAAAAAATTTTGCTAACTATGCATCCGTTGGGGGACTAATATCTGGAATATATATAGAATTCAAGCAATTATACAGTAAAAACATAAATAACCCAATTAAAAAATGGGCAAGGAGCTGAATAGACATTTTTCAAAGGAAGACATACAAATATCGGGGGACTAATATCTGGAATATACATAGAATTCAAGCAATTATACAGTAAAAACATAAATGACCCAATTAAAAAATGGGCAAGGAGCTGAATAGACATTTTTCAAAGGAAGACATACAAATAGCCAACAGATACATGAAAAAAATGCTCAACATCATTAGTCGTCAGGGAAATTCAAATTAAAACCACACTGAGAAACACTTTTGTATGTCTTTTGATGAAAAAAATTCATCTTAAAACACATTCTTATGTGATCTTTAAAACATGCTCAACATCATTAGTCGTCAGGGAAATTCAAATTAAAACCACACTGAGAAACAAATTTGTATGTCTTTTGATGAAAAAAATTCATCTTAAAACACATTCTTATGTGATCTTTAAAACAGACCACATCTTGATTTAGATATACACACAGTCATTTCAGATGCACAGGTCAACATACCTGCAAATTCTCCCCTCCTTTTCCTTCAGACTTAACTGAATGGCGCAGCTTTCCCTTGGCTTACACATAACTGGAAACCAGGAAAGTCTAGCAGGGAGGAAAGAAGCCAGGCCTATTGTATATCTCGGGCACGGACAGCCAGAGGCTAGCTTTCAGTGTACAGATGTTAAACTGGAAAGATGCATAGTGCTTCTTATGTACATTCAGCAATTGCTAACCACTGAAGAGTAGAATGGATTTGTAAGCCGTGTGTTTTCTCACTGCCATACTGCCATAGTCATAAATGAAGGAAGGAAGGAAGAAAGGAAGGCAGGGAGAGAGGGGAAAACAGAGAAAGAGAAAGGCCTGTTTCATCTGGCTGTTCTCACACACCAGTTATCTTGCGCCTTGTGTACCACTACCATTACTGCTTGGCAGTCATTACTAATAATGAGGATAATTCTGATAATGGTCAGATTCATCTGTGATGTTTCTCAGCCAACTACAAATCTATGCCATAAGTCTTCCCTTTCATTTTTCTTGATGGCACAGTCTTGGTGATTCTTTGTAAGCATGAAACTGCCTCTAGGCCAACTTGGCAGAGACCAGGGTGCCTGGGAAATGTGCTGAGGTCCCAGGAGAAGACAGCCACCCCCACTCCAAGGACCAGGCACCTTCCACTTCTCTTCCTCTCACTGAAAGACTCAAGAACATTTGTGTTTCTTTCAGAAGAGGTGGGGGAGGAAAGGAGGAAGCAGCAGCAAGGACTTCCCGGACAGCACCAGGGCCAGTGAAAGAGGACCCGTGGGACCCAAGGGAGAAATGACGCCAGTTAGGGAGCTCGACATGGGTTATCAAAAAAGAGAAAATTTTGCCTCCTCATTAAACTCTCCATCATAAAATTACCAGGAGCTAAGGTAGTGAGAACAGCGGGAGAGCTTCAGAGGACATGGGCTGGGCTTATGCAGGACTCAGAGCTTGAGCCACACCATGGGGCAGCCAGGGATGTCGCCACCACACAAACTACAAAAGCCACCAGTCTTTACTCTTCTGTTTGAAGTGCAGAGGGCATGTGATAAACATTTAAAATGACCCTTGGATCAACCAAAAGCCTGACCAAACCACCAACTGAAACTCTGATTTAAAACTTGCTTAGCTCTCAAGCAGTTGTGATAAACTGAGGCTCATTAAAACTGGAGTATATTTGCAAGAAAAAAAAAATTAAAGGCCCAGTGCCTGTTTTTCAGTAACTCTAGGGTTATTAAAAGTCCCATGGCACTTGGAGAGAGTTAGGGTTAAATTTCATTCACTGTCTTACTATTGGCATTTAGTAATTAACTTAAAGGCTCTTTGAAATGCAGTAGTTAAGCTACTTGGACTGTATAGAAGGCATGAGTGTCGATATTTTAAACATATGTGCTGTATGTGCCTTTACTCTGGAATGATTTAGGTGATGAGGGTGAATTGAATCAGCACGTTGACATTCCAATTCAGTGGATGTCGTTGAGGGACACTGCGAGGTTCCAGAACCCACAGCTGCTATTATCTGATCTGCCTCATGAGCTACAGTGGATATTTGCCCAAACTCATAAAATTTTCTCTGCAAGGTCTATTGAATGTCGCTGGTATTTGTAACATTATAATCAAAATGAATTGTTGCTCTGGTGGTAGAATGAATACACAAGGACTGATTAATCTACTTGCAGAAAACCTGAAATGAAGATGAAAAGCATAATAACAGGCACTCCTAACATTAACCCCGTGGGGACTCTGTTATTAATTGGTCCAGATTTAAGCACAGCTTTTAATCAACTTGCAGGCTTTTAAGCCTATACCCCCAGAACTGCTTGTTTACCTTCAAGAACTGTGAATTAAAGGTTGAACAAATGTCATGGAAGGTCTTTTTAAGAGAGCTCATCTTAGGACATTTTATCCGCATCCATTTCTTGTAATAAAGCAGTGCAGCTGTGCACCTGGCCAAGCTCATGTCTGAAGAGAATTTGCCTTCAATTTTTCATAGCAGAAAGGTAAAGGAATATCCCTATGCTGCAAATGAAACAGGTTTTTGAATCTATACCTAGGTAACTCAGGCCAAAGCAAGCATTCTGTGTGGGTGTGGGGGGGAGGTGTCTAGTTAATGCAGATAACTGATTCAAACACTGGAATAATAAATTGGCTTGTAATGTTGATTTCAGCAGGAGTCCTTAAATGTTTGTGTTTTAAGAGATTCTTTGAAACTCTCTCTCCAGGAGAACAATGAAAATCTGAACGTATATGTCCCCCAAATGCAAACAAAACTTAGGGGGCTCATGGGCCCCCCCAATGTGCATCCTCTGATGCATCAGTAAGAGTCTCGTGTTAGATAATTCATAGCAACTGTGACTCCTCCTTTGTAATCCTCTCCACACCTGCTATTATTGGTTTATTGTCCATCTTTCTTGGTAACCTGTCAGATCCCTGAAGGCTGGGTCTTTGGACATCTCTTCTCAGGTCAGAAGAAAATATCCCAAAGTACAGCCCTTAGCATGCTGAGTATTTTTGAGCTGAAGGATATTGTAAGGGGCCTGTCAGATCCCTGAAGGCAGGGTCTTTGGACATCTCTTCTCAGGTCAGAAGACAATATCCCAAAGTACAGCCCTTAGCATGCTGAGTATTTTTGAGCTGAAGGATATTGTAAGGGTTGCAGGAGCAAGAAGTTCCTCTGAGCTTCTCCCACTCTCCTTTCTCCCACTCCAGCAGAAGCCAGAATTGCTTTTCCCCAAAGCAAGTCCACAAAACCTAGGAAGGTCACTCTCTGATCTCCCCCATCTCCCTTGAAGATCCTCATGTGACAGATGTCCTGCCCCATACCTGGGGGCAAGGAACGTCATACAATGAGACACAGAAAAGAATCTGAACAAGTGGGCCTTGCTCGAGTCCCCCTAACCCCAGTTTATCACCTTTAGATTATACCCCTTTTGTCCAGTCGTGTTTTTCCACATCTACTTCTTTTATCAGACTTGGCTTAAAACTACACACAGTATTCCCTGGGTCTTTGGATCTTCATTTCTGAAGGCTCCCCTGTCATGTAAAACTTTGGTTAAATAAATGTGCTATGCATTTCTCTTGTTATTCTTCCTGTTGTTATAGGAGCATCAGCAACAAACCTTATGATGGCTGAGACAATCTTCATTGCAGAACCTCCCACATATAAAGAAAGGCCTGAGACATAGATAGAACTCAATAACTATTTATAAAATTAAAAGTCAAAATTCTCATCTACTGAATATTTAATTTACTTGTCCAAAACCAAGTAATGTAGGTTGGTTCCATAGCCTGTCTATTGTGGACAGAGCTGCAATGAACATGGGAGTGCAGGTATCTCATTGATATGACGATTTCTATTTCTTTGGGTATATACCCAGTGTGGGATTGCTGGATCTTATGGCAGTTCTATCTGTAGTTGTTTGAGAAACAACTAAAATGTCCATCGGTGGACAACTGGATAAGGAAAATGTGGTATATATACACAGTGGAATACTACTCAGCCATTAAAAAAAAAAAATGAAATCCTGCCATTTGCAGCAACATGGATCAGCTTGGAGAAAATTGAGTGAAATAAGTCAGACATAGAAAGTGAAATACTCGTAAGTGGGAGCTACAAATTAAACAAATAAATAAATAAGAAAGAGGGAGATAAAGAAAGAGAGAAAGAAAAAAAGAGACAATAATCACAACAATACGTTGAACTTCCAGAAAGAGAGTATAGAATTGGGGTTACTAGAAGTGGGAAAGGGGGAGAGAGAGGAAAATGGGGGAGTCAGCAAGAAATTGGTTAATGGACACAGAATGATTACATATTGTAATGATGAATAAGCTAATTACCCTGATTTTACCATCACGTATTGCACACAAGTATTGAATAGTCAACTCCGTACTCCACAAATAT
>NW_007727672.1:363771-365001 GCF_000696425.1 Galeopterus variegatus
AAAAAAAAAAAAAAAGAGAGAGAGAGAGAGAGAGAGAGAGAGAGAGAGAGAGAGAGAGAGATCCAAAATTAAAAGAAAACTAATTGTTCTCAGGCTTCCAGTTCCACTATGCATGGTCAACTTTTCACTGTACATGATTTACCTAATGATAATGAACTCGTGGAAGGCAGTGTTTGTAATTATATTTGATTCATTTAGTTCCCTACACCAGTGCTGTTCAAACCTCAGCACATGTGAGAGTCACCTGGAGAGGTTGTGAAGGCACAGACTGCCAGGCTCTACTTTCAGATATTCTGGTTCCAGAGATCTGGGTTGGGAATGGAAATTCTCTCTTTCTTACAAGCTACAGGTGATGCTGATACTGCCAGTGCGTGGACCGCACTTGGAGTAGCAAGGTTCTAAATCACTCTGTGAAGTGATCTCAGTTTACACACAGGGAATCTTGACAGTCAGATCAGCTCCAGCTAACACAGCAGAATTGGAAGTCTGAAGGCAGATCTTTAGACTCCAGTTTCTGTTTGTGAGTTATTACATTACGATGCCACTCTGCACATTGGTCAGAATAGAATCCTTAGCACATTTTGACTTCATATTCCTTATGGAATTCTTCTTAGGAGATATGACTATAAAGTAATTAAGCTCATAATTTGTTTTATTATATAAACACTGTTATAACAGCATTAACTGAATTTTTAAGGAAGAAAAATAAATCTCTCCTAATCCCTCCATTTTATCAAAGGTTTCTGTTTGCATTTTTATCATGAGCATGCTAATTTTTAAATACCTGTAATCATGGTGAATGCAAAATTTGTGTTCATTTTTATTTAACATATTGAGTGGTTTTCATTAGGTTGCATTGTTTTTATTTTGAGGATGATTAAATGAATGTACTAAAATGTACATCTGTAACTGAGTACTATTTCCATCCATGCAGTTACCTTGAGACACTTAGGTCTAGTCCATTACAAAGGATTTGCTGAAACATACTTGAGGTTTCCCTTTTGGAAAAATTATCTGCACTAGTTTTAGCATTACGATGCCACTCTGCACATTGGTCAGAATAGAATCCTTAGCACATTTTGACTTCGTATTCCTTATGGAATTCTTCTTAGGAGATATGACTATAAAGTAATTAAGCTCATAATTTGTTTTATTATATAAACACTGTTATAACAGCATTAACTGAATTTTTAAGGAAGAAAAATAAATCTCTCCTAATCCCTCCATTTT
>NW_007727672.1:365139-366486 GCF_000696425.1 Galeopterus variegatus
TACTAAAATGTACATCTGTAACTGAGTACTATTTCCATCCATGCAGTTACCTTGAGACACTTAGGTCTAGTCCATTACAAAGGATTTGCTGAAACATACTTGAGGTTTCCCTTTTGGAAAAATTATCTGCACTAGTTTTAAAGAGATTCAACCATAGCAGGGTCATTCAGCCTCTGTTGTGAATTTGTTCAGAAATGGTGATCACCATCACCCCTCACTATTAACCTTGCTTGACTCTGCAGGAATTTTACCATTTTCAAACAGCAAATGTGTCTTCAGGGGATCAATATCCACCTGAAGAATATTTTTCAATATCCATCACTGAGAATATTTTTTAAATGCCCTGAGAGACTCGAAGAAGACTTGCAGGTCATGGTGAGAAAGGTTTCGTACTTTATTATGTCTCTCAATTCCTCCTAAATTGACCCACACGTTCCTGTAAAAACATACTTTTTTTCAGAGTAGACTAGTTTAAGCTTAAATGCAAATGTAAATGTATTAGAATAATGAATAAAACGCTAAGGAGAAAATCAGTAATTCAGCTGTCTAGGTCTACCAGACTTTATGATGCTACAACAATCAAATCAATTTGGTAGAGGGGTGTGAATAGAAGAAGAGCTAATGAAAGAAAAAAGAGTCCAAAAATGGATTTGCATTTACTATTTCCTAAGAGTGGGATTTTAAATCAATGTGAATTGATAGATTTTTTCAATGCATTGAATTAATACATATTAGTTAGATATTGGAAACACAATTTGGTGGATCTCTTTCTAAATTGTTATACTAAAAAATGTAGACAGAGCAAAAATTTAAGTATTTAGATAAAATTAAACTGTAAAACTACCCAAAGAAAATCTGGAAGACTAATACATTTGACTATATAAAATGCAAAATTTCTGTGTGGCATCAATGCCATATCATAAACAAAGGTCAAAAGAGAAATGAGAAGCCTGGAGGAAATATTCTTAGCACATAATAACAAATGGTAATTTCCTTGATATATAAAGTATTCTTTCAAATCAACACTAAAAGAGTAGAACCATAATAGAAAAACATACAAGTATGTGTCCAGAAAACAGTACTATAAGTAGTTTATAAACATGTAAAAAGTGATTCAACATCATTCCTACTAAGTAAAAAGCATGTTAAACCAAAAATGAGACATCATGTTTTGCCTAACAGATTGGAAACTATCCAAATATTCAATAATTTATACTATTGACAGTTTGTTAAAGGAACCAGGCAGTATCATATACTCTTGATGAGAGTGTCAATTGCTGCAAACTTATTGATATCAAAGTGATAGATAAAAGTCTATCACAAAATAAAATGTAATACACCTTAAAC
>NW_007727672.1:367430-376916 GCF_000696425.1 Galeopterus variegatus
ATGTGTATAATCACCCTCTATTTACTTACAAAGAAACCAAAGAATTGAGTGACTTGCCAATAGTCACATTGCTAGTAAGTAGCAGAGTGGAAAATTTACCACTGTTCAGAGCCAATTTATCCCTGATGAGAGCCGTGTTCTACCACTCTGTGTAGAATCCCACTGATTCCCCTACCTAAAACCACCTACCTTCTCTTTGTATCTAATTTTAACTTCAGTTTTCCTTATGCATCATTTTAAACCAGCTCACTCCAAAGCCTACTCCAACTTCTACTTCCTCCCACATTTGATTGATCCAGTTAAACTTCTCTTGGAAACTTTTTTTTTTTAAATAATCCCACCTTTCCTTGGCTGTCTGTATTGAACTGCCTCCTGGAATGTCTTCTCCCTTCATAAATGCCTCTCAGAAACCCAGCAATACTTCAAAGTCTGTTCTATGTATCGCATGTTCAACTAAGTTTTCCTCATTCACCCCCAGGGAAAACTGGTTGTTACTAACACTTTATCCTAACGTTCTTGTTATATGTTGTGATATTCAGGTATGAAGCTTCTACATGACTTTACACCTACAAGATTGCAAGCTCCTTAGATGCAGGAGGCCTGGAATAAAACAACTTTGTATGGAACACTTTATACCATTTTATAAATGTAGGGCATTGGCTGAATAACTGAAGCTGCCTTTTTTTTCTAATTTGTACTTCCTCTTTAAATATCTTAAACAGTAATTTTCAAAGTTTAGTGTGCATAGGAATCACCTGTGTATTTTATTAAAATTGCAGCAGTTTTCTAGTTCCATAGGTCTGCCTTAGGGTCCAAGATTCTGCATTTTTGATAAGCTTCCAAGTGATGTTGATGCTTCTCATCCAGTAACCATACTTTGAGTAATAACACTGTATGAAATGCAATTTTGAGGGCCCAACCCTTACAATAATAGAACAAGTATGTTGTAAAGAAAAATAATATCTATAAAACCACCAATAAAATAGTTAAAGTCAGAATAGCCAGGGTTATTTGACACATTTCCCACCACCAATTGAAATTCAATGTATTTAGACATTAAACCCTCCACTAATCCTGGTTTCTGTTTTAACCTGTTAAACCGAAGAAGTAAAAATTAACATTAATGTGAGCCAGGATGTCTTCCTAGCTTATATATGTTCTTAGGTTACATGAGATGATTTCAAAGGTGAGTCTGTCTTCACAGTATCCTTACAGTCTCCCCAGCTTCAGTTTTTGCTACAGTGATCTCTCATGAGAAGAACATGTCTGGGTCATCGCTGCCAGTAACTGCAGGGTAACTTCAGCATGGTCCCCAGAATAAACACATTGAAAAACACCTGAATTTAACTCAATATCTTTGATCCAGGCTCAGCTCAGTGACAGCTGAAGCTGAGACATCTTTCTGAGCTCATTGCAAGTTCAGCCAAACTATAAGTCAACATATTCATGAGTGTAAAAATAAATGCTAATGGTAGAAAGTCAGTGAAATTTGAGGTGACTTATTACACAGCATTTTTATAGCAATAGCTGACTAATACATCGCAAGTCTTTCCATTCCTCTAATTTTCCCATCTCTTTTTCTCCTGGGTTTTCACACAGACTGTGTCTTCTACGTGAGTCGCTCTCTTCCTCACCACCCCTCCTAGTTTGGCTATTCTCTAATTATCTTCACAGTCCCTGCTTAGATGAATTTTTTTCCTATGAAAAGACTTTCTAGCTCTGAGATCTGGATAGCATGTTCTCTTTTGTGCTTCAGTATCATGGTGCACTTCCCTGATAGTGTTTCTTATCAATTATTATTGCATAATTTATTTCCTTTTTCTCTCACTCAACTGCAAACTCCCAGAGAACAGAAAGCATATCTTCCTGGTTAATTTTAGAGCCCCAGTGCCTAGTATGACCGCAGCTCCAAAGAGCACAGTGCTGGAACATTTCAGAGCTCTTGATGAAATCTTGTCATGTCAATTAAGTTTAGCGTATCAGCATTCCATTGTGTGGGCTTGTTGATATTGCAGGATGCCCTTGTTCTTCTCTGAGGTTAAAACCACGTTGATAACTGCTAATACCTATCTAATATTGACAACTGCTAATTTTAGAGAACAATGACATTTGAGCTAAAAAACAAACAAGAAGTAATGCATTTGAATAATTCCATACTGTGTGCCTTGCACTTTCACATGAGCTGGGGAGGAGGAGAGCTATCAGCTGCACTATAAATAATCCAGCAGCTGGTTGCATTGAAGATACTCACGTTTCATGACTGTTGAGAGGTGTGTTTTGAGCAATGAGGTTCATGAAGGCAAGAGTTAATTTAATTTCTGTCAAAGGATAGTAAAATGAGAATACTAGTTTGTCTGGGAAAAGAGATGGTGACCCCTTTGGAAGAGACAGCAATGGATTGACATACTCGATATATGGTTGAGAGAAACTTCACTTTAGATGTTAACTTTCTCACTGGAACTTACACTGCTAGATAATTCCATGACATTTCCAGGAACCTCGGGCATTTTCTCTGTGCCAATTTTAGATCTGCACTTTGTGCTCGATTTCTTTCTCTTAAATCTCTTTGGAGCTGCGGTCATACCCATAAAACATGCCATATCACTAAAACAAACAAACAAACAAACAAAAAATACTTGCCTGTATTTAAAAACAGTATCAATGTTACAATAAACAAAACAAAAGGCTGAACATTGTGCCAGATTAGGATCTAAAGAGAAATAACTGAAAACTGTGCATAATGCTGAACTAGATCCTATTTTTAAAAAATGTTTTATGAAAGATAGTACTGGAGGCATTGGTGAAATTGGATTATGGACTGTAGATTATTTGAAAGAATTATATTGCATGTTAAATATTCTGATTTTGATAACTGTTTAGTAGTTATATGAGATTTTTTTTTTGATTTTAGGAAATACATATTCAAATATTTAGGAATAATGGAGAATTTTGTCCTCAACTTACTGCGTAATAGTTTGTGAATATATATATATATATATATATATATATATATGGAGAGAGAGAGAGAGAGAAAAAACAAATGTAGCAAACTGTTAAAAACTGATGAATCTTGGTAAAGAGTACATGGAAGTTCTTTGTACCATTCTTGAAACTTTTCTGTGAACTTGAACCTATAACAAGATCTTCATGAACAACCTCAACAGTCTCATGTATGCTGTACTACCAGACTCTGCTGGTTATTCTCACAAAGGGGAAACACTGCTGGACAGCTGGGAAGCCAAGAGTTTATGCTGGAATCACAGAGATTTGATTCAGGAAGACAGTGGTTCCAGAATTTCTGTGTGATGGAAGTTTAGGGTCACACTCTGGCGGTGGAGGCAGTAGTGGGCTGATGTTGAGCTGTGGCCATGAGCTTTGTTTT
The DNA here is from genome assembly GCF_000696425.1 of Galeopterus variegatus. Lineage (NCBI taxonomy): Eukaryota > Metazoa > Chordata > Mammalia > Dermoptera > Cynocephalidae > Galeopterus > Galeopterus variegatus. The sequence continues at coordinate 370,813 of NW_007727672.1, forward strand.
TACTTACAGTGGGTGGTTATTTAGGAATACATGCAATCAGATAAAAAGGGAGATAAAGCCTCTGCAGACCACTTCGTGCTGGCACTGATTCATATATCAGACATTGTCTCCTTTGCCTGATATTACCACAAGGCCCAGCGCAAAGAACGGGTGCAACACAACGTTCAGAGCAAGGACCGAGCTGAGACCATCTAAAATGGAGTTAGCATCACAGAAGTAATTTTATAAAAAACCACTAGAACAAAACATTGTTCCTAAATGAGCAATAAAATATTGAATAACTTTAGCTCTCATTTTCTATATATACAATCACCTCTGCCAAATAAGATTCTAAAAGCTACCTGAAAATGTTTTGGCAAGTAATTTACTTTTTTTGGTAACTGATCTGAAAAATTATTTAGCTGTCAACCATAACTATTTACTTTTTATCGGGCCATTCTAAAAAACAAAAACATGAAAAACAAACAAAAAACAAAAACCATTTTCCCTTATAGCACTTGGCCTATAATTTTAGGGATACATTATATATTAATATATAAAAAAAGTTCTATGTACCTTTATAAATCATTCACTGTAATTTTTTTTAGATGGGTGATTTAGTTATTCATTCAACATTTATTACTCTAGTAGATAACAGCAGTGTACCACCAAAGTCCTTTGGCCTTCACTGAAGGATTTCTGCAGATTTATTGAACAATTCCCACTGTAACCATCTGGGACCCTCTGCTTAAAGGCTTTCTCTGGCTGCAGACATGGGGTGAGGGATAGACCACAAGTGGTAAAGAAGTCACATTCCCTCTAGCAAGCATTAACCAAAGAGAGGTAGGAACTGGTGGACAAGACGTTGGCTTCTCCCTGCCTCTGTAGAATAGTTCTAAGGTACGTCCCACACAGTCTCTTGAAGGGTTCCCAGTGGGATTTGACTTCAGTGCACATGACAGGGACTTACCTTTATTGTCTACCTTCTCTTCCCCCTCACTCTCTCTCTCTCTCTGCTTCTTGGGTTACATCCCAAAGAAATTACCTGGACCCAAGTTTTCATCTCTTTTATTCAAATCCAGCCACCTTCTCTGCCTGAGGAACTGGTCCATGCATGGGAGAAACAATGGTTACATGGTGGAAAATGTTTCTCCTCTGGCAGAGCTTACTTTTTAGTAGAAGTGGCAGAGATTAACAAAGTAAACAATTTCAGAAACAGAATATATCAGGAGTACCGTGGAGTAAATATATAATACAAGATAATGGGATAGTACATTGATATGGGGAGTCTACTGGAAGAAACGTTTGAGGAAAACTAGAAAATGGAGAAGAGGATTGTAGCAGGTGCTGTAAGTGTCCCAGCCTCCTCTCCTTGGCTATCAGCATTTCAGTACACACCCACAGCATCCTACTGAAGGCACCTGTGACTTTCACCTGAGGGCTTTTTTTCAGCCTCATGCCGTGCAGACCAGAAATGCTGAGATGTTGACACCACTAGGAACAGCCATCGGAAACGAGGAAGAAGAATTAGTTTATAAAGAGCATGGCTTCCACGGCCCTCAGGTGGGACAACTCTGAGGCATATTCTACACCATCTCCCAGAGTTTCCAGGGCAAGACCGAGACACAATTGTTCTCGGTGGTAATTTGCACCATATCACTCTTTGCTGGGTTTCCCTTTCTTCCTTTTCTCACTCTTCTATTGAGATTTCCTGAGATCACATCCAAATAAACCGTTTACATTCAGAATCCACTTCAAGAGAAATCCAAACCAAGATGAGAACACGGTACTACCCCCCAAAAGCATGGGTGCCATATTTCATTTGTCCTTCTTAGCTTGAGGAATTAGCTATAATTTTGGCTCATCAGGAAAAGTTTCACTCAATACTAGATATATTTATTTATATTTGTATTCACAAATATGTTTATATTTATATATAAGTACATAAATACCTGACAAGTACCTGAATACTTAGGTGAGAGTAAAATACCTCTAAGTCTTCAATCTCAGGGGCCTCACACAGTGTCCAGTAGCTTTTCTACATCATGTTGTCCTCATGTGTGACAGAGCATTTGGACTTCCCCATGCCCAATGCCTCTTCCAACTGAAGATTCCACAGTTTTGCGAAGGTTCTGGAGCTCCCATCACAAGGGGATAGAATATCAGAGTGTCCCTTTTCTATAACATTCTCTGAAGTTCAAAGCGTGGGAGACTGAGGGTGGGGAGGGAAGTCTGTGTTCTCCTTACAATTTTAATGGCTCAGCAAAATCAGTCATTGAACACTAGAGTCTCAGCACATGGATCAGTGACGAGGAGGTTTTTGAGGCACTTCTAATGCCAGGACTGGCAAAGCAAATACTTTGTGTTTCTTGATTTTCCCAGTAAGAGGACACAGCCTTAGTTTTTTAGCATCATGAGTGAGTCAATGTATCAATGATATGCATGACACCAGTTTAAATGCTAGTTTAAGGAATTATATCAGAAGACAAAGAGACACTTACTAGAAAGAATCCTATTCCACAGCATGCATTTGGCCCATCAGAACGCTAGTGATGAAGACTGGGCTGGGCTACACATATTTTCAACCGCAAAAGAGAATTCAGAAGAGTATCAGTGCCAGTTTCGCCTTCACCTGAAAAGACAAAGCCAAAAACTTTCTTGTTTTAACTGGAGAATCTCCAAGCTGAGGGACATTTGCTCATCTCAAGGTCAAGGAATATAGCTTGATTCCACATCTTCAACTTCATTCTCACAAATTGATTACTTTTCTCCTGCCTGTGGAGAGCCTTGGTAAATGATCAGAGTTTCTGACTCTCAGAGCTGTTCATATTCATAGTGATTTTTACAGCCAATCTCATGGACACCAGGAATTTTCCACAGGAATGTCACCTGCCCCTGTGGGGCAGAGCACCGGGTGTATCAGAGCAGTGTCCCATGAGCCAAAATCCTTCCTTGTTTCCAGAATCCTAGCCAGAGTCCTACCATGATGTCCAGATTGGATCTCATTGTTAATACATTTTCCAGTGGAAATTTCCAATATTCATCTGCTTCATAACAAATGATCTTGCTTTGGGACTATGTATTTAACAGAAACAACAGAGTAGCCATGATTCTGATAAGGAGATAGGAAAATAGGAGTGGGAGTAACTTCCAACGAGATGACATGGCAGTTATGTTTCCCTTTGTTTTTTGAATGGCTCACTTTCTATGGCCAATCTAGATGCAAGGTAGAGTCAAAATATTTCACATGTACCTGGACACTTAAGTCAGAAGAAAATATCTTGTAGATCTTTTGCCACAAGGGCTTATAAATACAGGTTCTGGTTCCCAGACATTGTAAAACTTGAAGCCTTTGATGAAGAGACAGAAATAGGCAAACAAAAACCCCACGCTTATTCAATACGATAAAAAAAAAAAAAGAGGCAGTAGGGAAAAGGAGACAATGTTTTAGTTCTTAGTCCTTATTATGGAGGCCCTGATGTGAAAATTCTCCCACTATGACCTACAGACAAGGTCAGCCCACTTCTGACATGAGGCTGCAGCCCTTCGTTCAAGGCCTCCTCAAAACTCTCTTTAGTCATGATTTCTCTTGCTATTGGTGCCAGCATCCTGCTACTGCCTAAAATATTCAAGTACCTTATTAGAAAATAAGAGGTACATGTTTCCTAAATGTTTTGCACTGAACTTCACATTGTTTATCTGTATCAAAGCCCCATCCTGCTGCTCTCAGTGATCACACATGCTTTGTCATGGCAGCAGCACCTGAGGTAGGTAGAAAAGATTAAGGTCCCAAGAACATGCAGGCAAAGGCCTGTTTCTAACGTTGCCATTTGAGACCTGACCTGGGCAACAGTATCCTAGAGCCCAGAAATGGCCAAGCTGGAAATACGCACTAGGCCTGGAGAAGACGACCTCAGGGACAGAGTAGTGACTCTTCTAAAAGCAGGGTAGGGCACAGGTACCAGTGGCATAGCTGTCTTGGAGTGACTCTTTGCATGGAAAGTCAGAGAAACTGGGAACAGAGGAAGCTCCAACAGGGCTGTTTAGGTGGAAGTAGTGAGCTCATTACCGAGAATGTGTAACAGTCTTCAAAGAGCAATGCAGTGTTTAGGAATAGCGTGCAGTAAAAGACTCATGAAGACCAGGGAAATAGACTTTCGTGTAGACACCTAACAGGGAAGGTTGCCACTTCAGCGTTTTAGTGCATGCTGCTGTTACCTCTGTCTGTTCTTTATTCCAAGAATGAACCCAGCCCAGATTGGGAACCCATAGCAATCAGAAATTCCAGAATAGGATCAGGGCAATTAACAAACTTCCTAAGCTTCTGTGTTAAACTGATTTTACCAGTGAGAAGGAACTACATGGGGAAATCACTGGGAAGTGTCCCAGGTTTGCAAATGATTTGGATTAGAGAATGCCCCTCACAGATGCCCCAGATTTTTTATCTCTTTGGCACCCACTGATTTGGGTTTGAGGATAGCTCAGAGGGGAGGGAAAAAATAATAATAATAAAGCTCTTCTTTCTGTGGGGTAATTCCTTCTGTTTACTAAATTAAAGGAGTAAATAAAAACATAGGGTTTCACCTTAGTTAAAAGAAATAAATTATGTTAAATTACCTTAAAAGCTCTAATCATGACATGCTAATTAAATATTTCTTATGTGTTTTCCATAAGAAATCCCCTATAAATCAATACTTTGATTTCCTAGTTCACTGTATTTTATGTACTTGAAACTACATTAAACTGCCCTTCTATAGCAACTTGTCCATTAGTCAGACATTGCTCTTCCACCTTGTAACAGAGTTTTATTGTAATGACTTACAACTCAGAGGGACTCTGGTTATTTTAGGATCCACCTCCCAGACACACTAATCAGAATGCTCAAATCTTGAAATAATATCTGCTGAAAAGTGCACCACAGCCTCTTTCTCAACAACAATTTAAGCTAAGTCCCACTCCCCACTGGGTTCTGTGTTGTCATGACAGGAAAAAAAAAAAAAATCACCTGCAAGTGTTTCTGGGTGAGACCCAAGTGTTTTAATATTAGAGAGTTATAGAAAATAAGAATCTAGTTCACTAAATACTTCCTCCAGTGTGTAAAGTCTGCTATCAATCAGTCTAAAAGCAAAGAAGCAATATTTGAGGTTATGTGGAATGTAAATACTAACTACCTTGTGAAGGAACTTTACCACATGCATTCTGTAAGGGGCTTGCAATGAACCACTATCATTGCTTAGATTGCCTGTGCAACTTTGCAACTAATAACTATGATTATATTCAAAAAACCCTTGCTGGAAAATGACAGGAACTCATGCTCCCATGACTTGACATTATTGTGTTCTACACTCTGCTCATAGAAGCCACTTTTGCTAGGTCTGCTGGTAAGAAAATCTATACTTCTCTACAAAAGCCCCATATTTTGCCAAATGAATACATTTTCTTTGAGAAAACAGCTCTGTTGTTTTCCAGATTGACACTGGATTTTTTTTTTAAGCAAGTAAACATTCTGCAGCCTTTCCCGTTGCCCTTATTATTTTTATTCTGGTGATTTTTTCAAAATAAACATTAAAAATTACAACAAAGGAGCATTTTTGATACAGTCTTCTCATTTTCCCCACTGCTAAGGAGCATGCCCTTTTGACTTACTGCTGATAATAACACATTTTGTATAAGATTCTACAAAAACATTCACAAAAATTACAGGTCAAGAGACTTCTGTTTCTCTATCCTGAAAATGAGGTGGGTTAAACTAGAATAAACTTTAAGATCATTTTCAAGTCTTATAGCATAAAAATGCTCTTTGGTACTACAAAGACATAATCTGCCCTTCAATCTTTATGCAGATTCTTGCTAATCTAACCCAAGACAGATGAGGAATTCTTCAAACGAATTTTATTTCACAATGTTTTTCAGAAATCCTCCCCAATTACCTTATTAAGGAGAACACCTTCTTTTTGAACTGGAGTTTTCTATGCATGATTTCAGGATAAATATTTTTCTTGTCGGGTCTTTAGAGAGGGAGATGGTACAGTTTAGAAATTTCTTTTAGAATTTAAAAAAAAACCCAAAATTCAGAAAAATTAAGTCGATTTCTCAAGTCCACACATACAGGTTGGGACTTCTCA
>NW_007727672.1:377239-386248 GCF_000696425.1 Galeopterus variegatus
AGGAGAACACCTTCTTTTTGAACTGGAGTTTTCTATGCATGATTTCAGGATAAATATTTTTTTTGTCGGGTCTTTAGAGAGGGAGATGGTACAGTTTAGAAATTTCTTTTAGAATTTAAAAAAACCCCAAAATTCAGAAAAATTAAGTCGATTTCTCAAGTCCACACATACAGGTTGGGACTTCTCACTACACATCCTTAATGAATTATGTATTGAGTCTCTATCTCATAGTAGTCCCTGTGCAAGGTAGTAGGAATTTCAGGGATATAAAAAACAAGACCTTGCTCTTAATGGATCATGGTATAGGTAAGATACATAAGGGGATTTATGGTAATTCCCAATTGAGCAGTTATCATAGATTGCGATAAATGTCTCAAAAGCATATTGAAACAGGTGACCCCAAGTGCAGCATCACACATTAGAGCAGTGCTTAAGACAACCTGCGGGGGTCAGAGAAGATTTCTCAGAGCTGAGTTCTGAAGCAAAAGTAGGATTTAAGAAGCTGAAGACAAGGACTCCAGGCAAGGATCACATTAAGTCTAAGGAAACTGGAGCCATGGCAAGCCCAGCAGAGAAAAGCAGTGTCAGCAGGTGGCCAAAGGTGTGCACAGTGGGAGGAAACTGGAAAACTGTCCAGCTGGAGCAGTAGACACAGCTCAGAGGATGAGTACTCCTGCGTACGTACCAGATGCATCGCAATACTTCCTGTCTCCTGGACATCACGCAACCTCTGCCCATACCTGGTACCTCTCTCTATTCACATCTATGGCCTCAGTATGGGGTTGGGGGGAGCCGTAGGTGAATTAGAGAGATACTAAGTACAGAAGATTTTCCAGGACTGGGTGAATGACTGGACAGAGGTAATGAAGAAGAAGATATAATTGAAGAAATCCTTAGAGCAGATGTAGGAAGATAAGAGGTCTCTGCTTCTTCACCAGCTTCAAGTTTCTCATTCAAATGGGTGAGGACCTCCCCTGTGGGTCAGCCTTAGTGCTAAGCAGAATGGAAAAGGTGTGCTAGGGAGAGCTGAGTGGAGACACACTGATGCCAAAAAGCCTAATTAATAAGGGAGCTATGAGTATAGCTCTGATGCAGTATTGCAGGGGGAGTCATTGGGACTCACCTGTGTTAGATGTAATGGGAGGACAGACAAGCAAGTGAGGCCAGAATTTGTCCCCTGCACCAGAAATTTGCCAATCCCTGCCCTAGACCACAAAGGTAATTACCAGTTCAATCTATTCCAGGGCAGTGGGGAAATTAGAACTGCCATTGTTTAATGGGAAGTGTTTTGTTTGCTTATTGATGTTTGTTTGTTTACTGAGATGATGGACACCAGCTACAAAAGGCAGCTCCTCCACACTAACCCTTAATCACATTGTGGAAGCCACCTCAATGTACAGCACTGTGAGTAGGAAGAGCTCCTGGAAAAACTTTACAAGAAACATGTCTTCATCTGAAACGAATAAGGACTGTGAGTGACAGATCATTTACTCAGCAGGGTGACAGGGAGAGTGGTGTACATTTCCCCAGAAAGTTCTAGCTGCAGCACAGACTTGTGGTGGCAGAGCAGTGAGTGACATCCTACTGGGTGGTTTCTGCAGGGTTTATGCAAATGAAGCACCAGCACTGACTGTTGTAGGGCTTCTAATCAAACAAAGTGATATGCCAGTAATTAGGTTCCAACTGACTCAGATCCTAGTTCTAGGCATTAATTGAGGGAAAATATGCAGATTGCTAGTTAATAATAGAACAGTTATAGTTCCACAGTTATTTTCTTCCTGTTCATCAATTTGTTTGATCGCTTGTGTGGCAAACACTTCATCTTCCCTGTATGTGTTTAGATATTTGAGCTTCTTTAAAAAATAAAATAAAAAGTTATTTATTAATTAATTTAGAGATGCCTTTCAAGCTCAATGCTAGCTCCTTAAGGCCTATGGAAAGTTGTTTTGAAAATTGGAAACTGCCAGGGTGACATTGTTTCAGACAATGTTCCAGTGAGAGAGAGAAGAATAACTATCTTTCCACGTGTGTGTGTGTGTGTGTGTGTGTGTGTGTGAGGGGGAGGGGCATTTAGAGGGGACACTGAGGCAAGACTCAAATTCTTTAAATAAATACGTGTGAAAGATTCAGACCATATTGTACCCCACTATTAACCCACTTTTAGATACAATTATCTGCCTAGTCAGGTTGTAGAAATTTGTCCACCCTCAAATCCCACACACTCTTTCTTTTCCCATTTATAGTTCTGATTAATTTTATTTAATGGAATATTCTCTTCTAACTTTCCAGCACTTTCTCCTCCCCAGAGAGTTCAAACAGGCCTTTCCACCTCACTGGAATTAAATGACTTGTCTACTTTGGCACCTAGTTGGGTTGGGGTCTATTCATGTGCCTGGCTCCTAAGGGTTACATATACGGCAGATACAGGGCGAGTTTGTGAATGGTACAGAGAAGATGTAGGAATGAAAATGATGGGTTCAGAGTTTAAACAAGGGATCATAAAGTGAATTGCTTACAGGTAACATAAAGAAGAGAAGCAGACTGAGTGTCAGAGTAGAAAGTGAAACAAGGGGGCTAGGAGAGCAGCGGCTCTCTGTGCATGCAGCAGAAACACCTGAGCACCTGACCCAGCACAGGTCCTGCGCCCTCTCAGGGAGTCCCTTCAGTAGGTCCAGGTGGGCCAGGAAATTGCCTTTCTACAAGTTTCAGGACCTTGGACAACCCCCCTGAGTAGAACTAAAGAGCACAAGCTTCACAAAAGCATTCAAATGACAAAAGTGTAAACAAACTCCACATGTTTTCACTTATTGGAGGGAGCTAAAGGTGAATGAATCAATTCACACACACACAGGAACAACATGGATGGACCCTGAGAGAATAATATTAAGTGAAACGAGTCAGACAGAGAAAAAGAAATACCACATGTTTTCACTTATTGGAGGGAGCTAAAGGTGAATGAATCAATTCACACACACACAAAAAAACAAACAAACAACAACAACAACAACAACAAAACAATAAAAACCGGGGGGGGGGAGAAGAAGATATAACAACCACAATTTTTTTTTTGTAGTTCTTACAACAAGAAAATGGAGGGGACACACCTGGGTGGGAGGGGGGAGAGGGAGGAGGGAGGGAGGTTTCGGTGATGGGACACAATAATCAACAACATTGTATATTGACAAAAAAAAAAAAAAGTTTGTTAGAATTCAGTAATAAAGCCATCCAGTCCTAGGCCTTTCTTTTTGGGGAGACTGATGATTAGAGCTTCAATCCTGTTGCTTGTTATTGGTCTGTTCAGGATTCTATTTCTTCCTGGTTCAGTCTTGGTACATTGTATGTGTCCAGAAATTTATCCATTTACTCCAGGTTTTTAAATTTGCTGGTGTATAGTTGTTTATAACAGTCTCTAATGATTCTTTGTATTTCTGTGGTATTGGTTGTAAAGTCTCCTTTTTTCATTTCTGAGTTTTATTATTTGGGTCTTCTGTCTTCTTTTAGTTAGCCTAGCTAATGGTTTATCTATTTTGTTTATCTTCTCAAAAAACCAGCTTTTTGGGCCGACCCAGTGGCGCACTGGAGAGTGTGCCACTTGGGAGCGCGGCGGCGCTCCCACCGAGGGTTCGGATCCCATGTGGAGACCGGTTCCCACTCACTGGCTGAGCACGGTGCGGGCGCAACACTGAGGGTTGCGATCCCATTGCCGGTCCCCGGTATGGGCGCAACACCGAGGGTTGTGATCCCGTTACCGGTCAGTAAAAAAGACAAAAAGGAAAAAAGAAAAAAAAAAACAAAAAAACAAACAAAAAACCCAGCTTTTTGCATAATCTTTTGTCTCTATTTCATTCAGTTCTGCTCTGATCTTAATTATTTCTTTCTGTTTACTAATTTTTGGATTGGATTTTTCTTATTTTTCTAGTTCTTAGAGGTGTAATATTACTAGTGGGTTTTGTTCTTTCTTGTGCATTCCTGGTAGTGATTATTGTTTTTTGGATTCCAAGATTCCAAGGCAGTTGCAAGACTGCCGTGAGGTTTTCTTGTAGGGTTGGTCATGTGTGGTAAACTCCCACAGATTTTGTTTGCCTGGGAAGTACACCATTTCCTCTCCTTCATTTCTGAAGGATAGCCTTGCTGGGTATAGTATTCTTGGCTGCCAGTCTTTTTCTTTTAGTATTTTGAATATATTATCCCATTCTCTTTGGTCTACAGAGTTTCTGTTGAGAAGTCTGCTGTCAGTCTGATGGGGACTGCCTTATAGGTGACTTGATGCTATTCTCTTGCTGTTTTTAGGGTTCTCTCTGTCTGTGATTTTTGCCAGTTTGACTATAATGTGTCCAGGAGAAGACTTTTTTGAATTGAATCAGTGTGAGGATCCTTGGTCCTCTGGATCTGAAAGTCTGTGTCTCTCTTGATACCTGGGAAACTTTCCAGTATTATTGCATTGAATATGTTTTCAATGCCCTTTCCTTTCTCTTCCCCTTCTGGAACACCCATGATTTCGATGTTCGTTTGCTTAAAGTTGTCTGCTAGGTCTCTTAGATTTTCTTCATTTTAAAAAATTCTTTTTTCTTTCTTTCTTTCTTTTTAGTCTGCCTGGATTATTTTGAATAGACTGTCTTCAAGATCAGAAATTCTTCCTTCTTTCTGCTCTACCCTGCTGCTTAAGTTGTTGGTCATGTTTTTTTTTGTCACATTGAATGAATTCTTCAGTTCCAGGAAAGACTGTCTCCTTGTAGCTCATTTAGTTTCCTTAAGATTTTTGCTTGGAGTTCGTTTTCATTCATTTCAAGGGTTTTCTGCTCTATGGGGTCTAATATTTGAGAATTATTGTATTCCTTTGGTGGGGTCACATTTTCTTTCTTTCTTTTTTTTTCTTCTTTTTTTCTTGTGTCTCAATATTGATGTCTGGTCATCTGGCAAAGCAGTTGCTTCTTCTATTACTCTGGAGTGGGTTTCGGAAGAGAAACTTCCTCCTGTATATCTTTTATATTGAAAATTTGATAAGGGTGTTTTAGTATTGGTTCTGGGTAGACACAGTAGTGTAGTCTCTAAGTGGTTACTGTGGCCATATTCAATGTTGGAGTTGTGGGTGAGTGCCTCTGTGGCCTGTGCACTGGGGCACTTAGTGATTCCTTGTTGAAGTCAGTGACACTGTGTTGGGTTTTTGAGCATGTGGGAGATATTTAGTTTCTTGTGAGACATGTCTAGGTGCCCTGTTGTTCTCTGTCTGTGGTGAGTGAACCTGTGCAGGCTTATTGGCACACTAGCATGTGTCCTGTGTTCCTGATGGGTGTACTTGGGTACACTGGAGCTTCTCAGTCTGAATTGGTGACCCTGGGTGGGGTTTCTCTTTCCTCTCTTCCACAGGCAGATGCATTCTCCTGCATTCTTGCTTCCCCTGGTTGGGGGATGAGTTGGTGGATGGGAATTTTCTTCCTTACTCTATTTGGCTATCCTGTGTTTCTGCACTCTCTTGGGTTTTCATGTGTGTCTCTCCCTGGATCAAAATAGTTGTGTGGGCTGAACGCTTTCCTCCCACCCCCAGGTGCACTACCATGGGGGGTCTCCCTGTCAGTTGGGCCACTTGGTCATGTGTCTGTGCTTGCTCACCCCTTTCCCTGGACTCCACTGATGACCCTCTTTGTGTCAATTTAGTTGAGTGGCCAGTGGACTGCCTACACAGTGGAGGTTTCTGCTGTTGTTTTTATGGACCACTCTTGTGGTGGCAGTGGTGGCAGACCACCCTTGTGGTGGTTGTGTATGCAGCAGTGGCAGACTGCCTGCATGACAGCACCCCACACTCCTACCATCTGTTGGCACGGGTTGGCCTTGGCTCTTGAGGTTCTGCAGTCCTGTTGGCTGTTGGTGGGGGCTGTCCTCAGCTCAGTTTTGTTCTATTTTCAGTTTGTTAAATGTTATTATGAAAGTGTGTTAAATTTTGTCCACTGCTTTTTTTGCATCACTTGAGTTGATCATGTGGATTTTTGTCCTTCAGGTGTTAATGTGGTGTGTTACATTGATTAATTTTCTTATGGTGAACCATTCTTGCATTATGGGTATAAATGCCACTTGGCCATGAGTTTCCTTTTAATGTGCTATTAAATTTGGGTTTCTAGTATTTGTTGAGGATTTTTGTATCAATATTCATTAGAGATATTGGTCTGTAGTTTCTTTTCACATTTTGTGTTGTCTGGTTTGTTATCGGAGTAATGCTGGCCTCATACAATGAGTTTGGAGGTGTTCCTTTTTTAATCCTTTTAAGAACTGAGGAGGAAGAATATTAATTCATTTTAAATTGCTTGGCAGGGTTCTCCAGTGAAGCCATTTGGTCCTTGGATTTTGTTTATTGGGAGGTTTTAGATTAATCCTTTTATCTTAGTAGTTATAGACTGTTCATATTTTTTATTTCTTCATGATTCAGTGTTGGTAGGCTTTATGTTTCTAGGCATTTTCCCTGTTTATTCTAGGTTATTCAAATAATTGGCAAATGATTATTTGTAGGAATATCATAATCTTTTATATTTCTGTGATGTCTCTTTCACTTTTATTTTAGATTTTGAGTGTTCTTTTTTTATTGTTTGTCTACTTAAAGATTTGTAAATTTTGTTAATCTTTCAAATAACCAACTCTTGGCTTCATTAAGTTTTTCTATTTTAATCTTTAATTCATTATTATTATAAATAATCTTTAATGTTTATTATTTCCTCCCTTCTGCTAATTTTGGGTGTAGTTTATTTTTCTTTTTCTAGTTCCTTAAGGTGTAAAGTTAGGTTGTTGATTTGGGATCTTTCTTCTGTGTTAATGTAAGCATTTTTTGCTATGAGCTTCCTTCTTAGTATTGCTTTTGTTGTATCCCATTAGTTTTGGTATGTTGTATTTTCCTATTAATTTCTTCTCCAGATATTTTCTAAGTTCACTTGTGATTTTTTCTTTGATCCCTTGTGAATTTTTCTTTGGTTGTTTAGGAATCCATTGTTTAATTTCCATATTTTGTGGATTTTCCTTTAGCTATTGTCATTGGAAAAGATACTTCATATGACTTTAATCTTCTAAAATTTGTTGTGAGTTGTTTTGAGGCCTTATATGTTATATATTGGAGAATGTTCCATGTGCACTTCAGAATATATATTCTGCTTTGTTGGATAGAGTGTCTGTTAGGTCCAATTGGTCTATAGTGTTATTTTTGTCTTCTGTTTCCTTATTGATTACCTGTCTGGTTGTTCTATCCATACCTGAAAGTGGGGTCTCCAGCTAAGCTATTATTGTGTTGCTGTTAATTTCTCCCTTCAGATCTTTCAATGTTTGTTTCATGTATTTGGGAGCTCTAATGTCAGGTGCATATGTAATTATAATTCTATCTTCCTAGCGATTTGACCCTTTAATCATTATATAGTGTCATTTTTTGTCTCTCATGACAGCTTTTGTCTTAAAGTATAGTTTGTCTGATATAGGTATGACTTCTCCTGCTTTATAATTTTTTAACTTAACTCTTGTGTTTTTATTTTTTATTAGGTTCCTTTCTAATGGAATATCATCCTTTCCTTTTTAGTCTATGTGTGTCCTTAGATCTGAAGTAAATCTCTTGTAGACAGCATATAGTTGGATTCTGTCTTTTTTTTCTATTTAGCCAATCTGTGTCTTAATTGGGGATTTAATACATTTACATTTAAAGAAATTATTGGGGGGAATGCACTTACTATTGTTAATTTGTGAATTGTTTTCTGTATGTCTTATAGCTTTTTGGTCCCTCCTTTCCTCCCTCAATATTTTATTTTGTGTTTAATTGATTTTTTTTAGTAGTGACATGTTTTCATTCTCTTCTCATTTCCCTTTGTGTATGTTCTATAGATATTTTCTTTGGGTCACAATTACACTTACCTAAGGTGTCTTAAAAGTATAACTTTCTGTTTTGAATTGATAACAATTAAAATTGCATATAAAACTCTACTCCTTTAATCACTGCCTCCCAATTTGTTATTGATGACATTAATTACCTCTTTTTATACCATGTATTTATTAACACAGATTTATAATCACATTTTATACTTCTATTTTTAAATCTGTAAAAGATTTTGTTGGGAGCCTGTAGCCCCACATCCCTTCTTGTGTGACCAGGCCTACGTGACAATCTGCNGGGAGCGCCACCGCACTCCCAAGCGGCGCACTGTAGCAGTGCGCCACCGGGCCGGCCCATTTCTGCCTCATAACTGTGGATATTTACTTTCCTGTTTCAAAAACACATCCCTAAAAAGAGCCTTTATTTTCCCCATTAACTAGATTTGGGCACTAGCTCTTAGGCTTCTAGTTTTCTGGAACTTTGTTTCTATCAATTAACTGGTATATTCATCTTATGTTTTCTTCAAACCATTCTTGACCCCATAAATGTCTCCTTAACCCAGATTTCTTAGCCTCCTTCTAAGAAGAGCCATTTGCTTACCTGTGCTTCCTAATCACCCTAGATTCTTGATGCTTTTCTTGTTAAGTTTCTGCACAATGACTTCTCTTGTCTGTACCCCCACTGCAACGCCCTTCCTGGTTCCTTCCTGTGCCCTTCCTGGTTCAAGTTTTTTGTCATTTTGAAATAAGGTTCAAGGATCTCATCCTCCCCAGGAAATTATTCTATGTATTCTCACATTCACTGACACTCACAACAATAACAACATGCACATACACACACATACACACATACGTATATAGTACTTACGTGGTCATTTTATGAGATATTTTTAAATGACCTAAACACTGTACCATAACTGGGATTTTGTTGCCTGCATGTACTCACTCTGTTCAATGTAACCATAGGATTCTTGATTTCTAATGTGGCCTTAATGTTTTCATGCCACAAGCACCTCAGATTGTATTATATATTGTGGATCGAATATATTTACTGCCCCATGTATTATACTGCCTGACAAAGTGGCCGGGTAATGAATGAGTGGTGTTAAAAGGAAAAAAAAAAAAAAAAGCCTCCAACTCAACCGATAAAAATATTTTAACAGAAGAAAAAAA
>NW_007727673.1:0-33715 GCF_000696425.1 Galeopterus variegatus
CTAAAAATCTTCTGCCTGAGTTGACTCAGAAAGTCAGAGCTGAAAGGAATCTTAGGGACCACCTTGCTCAAGGGTTTCCAACTGTGTTCCTAGGAGAACCTGATGCTCCAAGGTTGTCTGAGGAGATGTCTGTGTATATAGGTCTCCCAGCCTCCATTTCCACTCCATTTTTACCTGCTTTTTTTTTTTTAATTTCAAGCTTTCTTATTGAATAGATAATAATACCATAACATGTTTCCACAAATGTTAAAAGGTTTCAGCTGTTTGAAATATTAGACTTCTGCAGAAGACTTCATTGAAAGAAGGGATTCCCTGGCTTACATAATTTTAAACAGCATTGATCTAAAACAACCTCCTCATTGTACAGACGGGCTGGGTAGGTAAGGTCCAGAGAGCAGAGTTTGCTCCATGAGCTGGGAGCAATGTCGACTTGCTCCCAGGACTTGATCTTGGGACTCCTGACTTCCACGTCATGAGGCCACCTCCGAGTGGCTGTGTCTGCTTCCTGGGCATGAGCAGAGTGCCATGTGGCCACATGGGCCGCAGTGCTGCCTCTATGGCCTGGCTCAGCCCCCACCTCAGTGGAGCCCACCCTCCCTGGTTCTGAGTCCCTGCTCCCTGGAGGGCCTGGCTTTATTAGCCTCCAGTCTTGTTTTCCTCTCTTTGAGCTTGTTTACCAGCAATATGTGTTTTTGGAACCCTTGTTTCCAAGCCAAACAGTGGGAGTAAGATGCTTGGCTTGTGTCAGCAGCTCAACTAAGAGGCCAGATGGAGCCTGGCCTTCGTCACTGTGCCCTCTGGAGGCTGGGCTGGTGTCCCCAGACCAACAGGGGTAATATCGCCTTTGTTCCACCCCAACACCCTTTTCTCCCTGGGCCGACAAACAGCTGGGATTCTTACACTGGATTCTTGAGTGGGATGGAGATTCTGGGATCCTCGGATCTTAAGACGCCCTTCCAAATGACTACATTGCTACTTCTTTATTTGTTTTCTCTGGTGAGGTATGTTGTTATTTCCATTTTTACAGATGGGGTAATGAATTGAGGCCCAAAGAGGTAAAGTTGATTTCTGAGGATCACACAATTGCAAAGTGGTAGAACCAGGGTTTCAACCTGGCTCCAGAGCCCATGAGCTTACCTTTATGCTATCCTGCCTCTGTGAAAGTTTATAACCACTCTGTCCACTATGGTAACCACTAGCCACATGTGGCTGTTTAGATTTAAATTAATTAAAATGAAATACAATTAAAAACTCAATTCTTCATTTGCACTGGACTGGCAACATTTCAAGTGTTCAATAACCACATGTGGCCAGTAACTACCGTATTGGACATTGCAGATAGAGAATATTTTCATCATCTCAGAAAGTTCTATTGGATTGTGTGGCTCCATAAACTCTTTCCACTCAAATCAGCTTTAATAATTGCAACTCAGATTCTGTGCTTCACATTCTAAGAGTCTATGATTCTAAGACCCACAGTCTAAAATTCTGATTCTGAGATGTCCTCTGGTTCTGACATTCAGTGACTTTTCAATGTCCAGGGAGAGCCCGAAGGAGTCCCTTTAGGTTTTGAGGGAGATGAAGCGGGGGGCTGGTTGTACTTTTCCATCCCTAGAGTCTTTCCAAAGAGAGAGAAGTGACCTCAGCTTCAGGTCCCGCTGGCAGGCAAGGATGGGTTTTCAGCCATCTCCAGAGCAAATAAAGGCAAAAGGAAGGGACTTGATGTACGGAACAGGAGGCGGTGGCGGGTTGCGGGTGAGGGGTGTCTGCATTTCACGGCCACTAAGCCAGGGGAAATACATCTCCTTTTCCTCCCCAGGCCCAGGGCATTTTCCATCCCAGCACCTCAGGCCAGTTCATGGCCCAACTGAGCGCCATTCAGGTGACCACCTGGGAGGGAGTGTCCATCAAGGGAAATAGTGAGCTGAGGTAGAGAAGTTGCATTGCTGGAGTAGGGCTGCCTGGGTCCTCACCCTAGCCCTGCCGCTCACTCACTGGGGCTATCGGCTATTGGCAGGTTTCTTCCACTCTGTAGGCCTTGTTCTCTCTATCGGGCAGGAAGACATGCCTTGAGGCCCTACTGGGATGCTGGATTATGAAAACACTCTGACAAGAATAAGTATATACATCATCATAAACTAAAGAATTAGGTCATTTATATGAAGGATGTTTATATTTTGGGCAGGCATGCTAGACCTAGGTTTGATTGGCAAAGGATCACAGCTGACAAGTTCTGAATGCTGGGGTTTGACCCAGTGTTCTGATCTTGCTGCGGTGACTGCTGCATTCCATTAGCTTTGCAAGACGGACCCCGGCCTCTTTGGCCAGTGGTGTTTTAGAGAACCTCAGAGAGATCTCATGGGTATGCAGGAGTGTAGCGGTGCATCCAGAATAGTCCAGCTGCTTCCCTTCCCTCCCATCCAGTCACCTGGAGGAAAAGGGTTCTGGGACTGGTGTTGTTGCACTGGGCCCTGGTAAGAGCACAAAATTTGGAAAATAACTCTTCCTCCAAGGTTTTGTGTTCTGTTCTTAACAGTCCATCTGTCTGCATTTCTCCCCCACCCCCACCCCAGTCTCTAAGCATAATCACTATGCGGCCCCACCCACCTCCATGAGAAGGGAGGCTTGTCAATCTAGAATGCCTCTGAATGCTGCATGGCTTTGGGCAAGTGCTTCCTGACTCAGTCTCCCTCAGGAGGCTCCAAGGGGCAGTATATCTGTGAGAGTGCTTTACAAACTATAAAGCACCACTTAGAGACTTAGAAGATTTTTCTCTTCTGGCTGCAACAGCAGGGATGGGGGGTGGGCAGAGAACATGCGTGCAGCCGGGAAAGGACTGCAGAGGATGATGAGGCAGAGACGGAAGAGACTTTTTCCTGGCAACAGTGTGGAGCGGAGCTCCTCTGCTCAGATGGCACACATAGACTTGGAAGCATTGGTCTCCCTGGCTCTCTAAACTGAAGTTTATCACATGTCCAGTCCTTGCTGGGCCATTTCTCTGACTTCTCTGTCATTAGAGTCCAAACAGGGTGACTGTTTTTTGGTTCTAGCTGCCAGTCTCACTTGGACCCTTCAACTTCAAACAATCTCAGACAAGTCCGTCATTGATATTTTCTTCCCTGTTGCATTTGTCCAGAGCTACATGCAGGAGTTGTTTTGCTTGTGTCTTCCAAATAGGGAAGTGAGGAGGGAGATTTTTCCACTTAAGCCTGGGGGAACAAGTGAATAACTGTGTGAGAGGGAGGAATATTCCAAAAACTACCTGGAAAGAGAAGACCAGACTCCTCTGAGAGTTGGGGCCATTGTGAAGCAATGCCAAGCTCCCAGGACAACTCCTTCAAATTCCTGTTAGTTTTATTTCATGCACACTCCATAAAATGTCAGGGTATGTCCCATCACCGTGCTTGTCAGTTGAGAAGTCTTTGAAGGAACTAGGGATGATGACCCTAATGTGGAAGTTTTAGGAGACAAAAGAGGAAAAACAGGGCCACTGTTGCCCTTGACTGAAAGGCTATTTGTGGGCAGAAGGAGAAGGCTTGTTCTATATGGCTACAGAAAGAGGGACAGAGTAGATGACCAGTAGAAGTTTGAGGGAGGCAGATTTAGATAAAAAGGCTATTTGTGGGCAGAAGGAGAAGGCTTGTTCTATATGGCTACAGAAAGAGGGACAGAATAGATGAACCAGTAGAAGTTTGAGGGAGGCAGATTTAGATAAGGAAGAACTTTCCAAAGCCATTTGGAAATGGAAATCTATGTAGTTAGCACAAGAAATAAAATGTCCCCACCACAGATCCTCTGTTAGGGATGGCATTTTGGTATTGACTCATCAAAGGAGATTCTTCTCTAAAATCCCTTACAGTTATGAGAGTATTACAGTCTACAGCTTGGCATCTAAAGAGCAAGGTCTCAGCAGTGACTAGGACAGGGTTTGACTCATCAAAGGAGATTCTTCTCTAAAATCCCTTACAGTTATGAGAGTATTACAGTCTAGAGCTTGGCATCTAAAGAGCAAGGTCTCAGCAGTGACTAGAACAGGGGAATTTTCTAGGTCTCAGCTAACATCCCCTCTGAAGCATATGGAAGCATATGGATAGCTTTCCCAGAGGACCCAGAAAAGTGCTGTCCCTTCTGGGTAGTATGGAGAAAAATGTAGCCACCCTCAAGTTTCCATGTGTAGCTCTCCAAGGCTATCATTCTTTGTTTTAGAATGTGGATCTCATTGTCTCAAATTGGCAAGAGATTGCTGCCTATTAACTTCCCCCATTGCAGAGGAAGAGAGGGAGGGAGAGGAGGAGAGGTTGGGGTGTAGGAAAAAAACAATGCTAGAACATCAGGGATTGAAAGGCCTTTGAAGATGATTTAGTTCAACATTGCCCAAACTTGACTAATTAGCCCATTATCTTCATTGAATCACTTTTGAGAAACTTAAATAAACGTATCAAGAAAAAAGACTTAATCATTACCATAAATGGAAAACTGTGTACCTTTGTTGTAAATAGAAGGAAACTAAAAAAACAAACCCAAAGAGAACAAAACAACTTTATTAATTCCAGCTGGATGTAGTTTCCTGTGGAGGTTCTGAGCCAGAAGGCTGCTCTCTTGTTGTTAAAAGGGGAGATAGATGTGTTAGAGAGGTATTAAGACATCTCAGCACCAAACGGAGACTTTCTCCTCATATAATCAGGATTGAAAGAATATCGAATGGAACTGACTTCTCATTTCTTTCAATGTCACTTAAAACTTTGTCTAGTCAACTAAAATTATCTTGCATTTCACAGAAATTCAGAAGAAACTCAAAGGAAATCTCCATCAGGACCCCCCCCACCACAATTATCTTGCATTTCACAGAAATTCAGAAGAAACTCAAAGGAAATCTCCATCAGGACCCCCACCCCCCCCAACACACACACACACTGAAATCTCAATCTCTCCTTCCTGCAGGGTTCCCAGCACCATGAGGGCCTGGATCTTCTTTCTCCTCTGCCTAGCTGGGAGGGCCTTGGCAGCCCCTGTAAGTACCTAAAGATTATATCTTCTTGGTCTTTTCTCCAAGCCACCAGCTCTGGGGGTCCTAAACCTGCCAGCCCTGGATGTTCAGAGGGGACAGAATCTTCTCCATCTCAAATTAGTTGCGTTATTTCTTAAAAAGATTTTTTCTTAAATGAATAAGCTCAGGAGAAAAACTGGGATGAGGACCATTGGAGTTTCCAGAGAAGAAAGAGTTCTATGAAACATGAAGATGAACTTTAATGAGAGCCCATCTGGCTGAAAAGAGCAGTTTCTTTCAACCTGTGATTCCCTCATTCTCTCTTCACTAGGAGGTGGGCGTGGTGGTAGACCCTGGTGAGCTTGACCAGGATGATAGATCTGGGCAAAAGATTTTAGAGGCAGCCCCAGCCAGCCAGGAGCCTTAAAGTTATAGGTTATTTTGCCTCTTTCTAACCCAAGTTGAAATGGCAATGAGGAATTGCCTAATAATGATAATGATGATAATAATAATAATATCGCTTTGGGGAAGAAAATGACATCTGTTAAAATTCATGGTGTCCATCCCCTCTGGGTGTCAGTATTTTCATCTGTAAGATGAAGGGGGTTTAGTTTGGATCAGTTGTTCCAGATAATTTTCCAAGCTAAATCTTGGAAGATCTAGATAGACACCTCAGATATAAAATGCATAAAAGGGGAGCTGTCTGGAATTCTGGGGGCCCACCTGTTCGGCTTCCCCTTTGCCCTATCCATGGCAGTCCATGAGGCACAATCTTGGGAATCTCCAATGAGTTGCTCTTCAGGCTCCCCTAGCCTGTTTCAGGCCAGAGGCATTGCAGTCGTGAGGCTGGCCTTGGCTCTGACCTCTCTGAACCCTCTTTTTCTTTCCAGCAGCAGGAAGCCCTGCCTGATGAGACAGAGGTGGTGGAGGAAACCGTGGCAGAGGTGACCGAGGTACATGGGTGGTGACCCCAGACCCCTCTTGGCCCTCATCTGTTCCTGGGGAATCCAGACAGCTGCTGGGGGTCCCCACACTGGAATGGAGCATTTGTCCCCTTCCTGTGTGCACACACAGCATAGATTTAAATCCTGAGTATCCCCCAAATCCTGGCATACTTCTGAATGCTTCCCAAACATTCACTGGAACCACACAGTTGGGAGCCAGCCTTTCAAAATTTTTAAAATTTTCTTCCATGACCACCCACAGTCCCCCCATACATAAAACAGATGGAAGGGGAGCTGCTCAGGTGTGGCTGGCAGGGGTGGAGGGCTTGGCACCCTCTGTTGCCCTAACACTTCTGGTGGCCTGTCCGGCATCTCAACAGAATTCCAGGGCACTACAACACACAGTGGGTTTATAAGATTAACATCTAAATGCTCAACCCTGGCATCTGTCCTCTGTGTGACCTGGTCCCAGCCCACCTTTCCAGCTTGTCTCTCGCTATCCCCTTGTGGGCACCTGAAGCTTTAGGCAAGCCCCTTCCAATCTTTACCCCTTTCTTCCATGTCTGGGATGTGTGTGTGGGGGGGTATTTGACTCCTTCTCCCTCCATCTCAGGAACCTGTGGGAGCCAACCCCGTCCAGGTGGAAGTAGGAGAATTTGATGAAGGAGCTGAGGAAGCTGAAGAGGAGGTGGTGGCTGAAAGTAGGTCCCTTCCCTGTGATGTGGCACAGCCAGTCTGCCCTTGGCTGCCTGGGGCATGGGGACAGCCTACGTGAGGTTCCTTCCCAAGGAAATGCAGGGAGGGGTCCTCAGTGGGCTGTGGAAAAGAAACGGCTTTGACATAAAGGCTGGGAATATTCTCTGGCACTCATTCCCTCGGAATCTGGGAAAGCTCTATTTATAGCTGGGCCATCCATGCTGTACATAGCAGGAAGGGAAGTCCCCCAGCTGGAGGTGGCCTTCTCCCCTCACAGCTCTTTGCCCTGATTCCAAGTTGGGTTTCACATTCCTACTGAGATCACTGGTCACAACTGGTCACTGAGATCCCTCAAGGCCTCTGTCTCAGCCCAAGCCCGGCACAGGAGCAGATATGAGATTAGTGATTAGAACTGCACACTCATTAGCTTATTTGATTTTCACACAGCCCAAGAAAATGAAGCCCCAAGAGAAGGAAACCTCACATAACTCATATAAAGCTAGCCATGGAGTTAGTGCCAACTGCACACTCATTAGCTTATTTGATTTTCACACAGCCCAAGAAAATGAAGCCCCAAGAGAATGAAACCTCACATAACTCATATAAAGCTAGCCATGGAGTTAGTGCCGGGAGAGAAATGACCTAGGGCCTCTGGCTGGAGTCCTTGTGCTGAGGCATTTGTACTCAAGGGGTTAAGAGCATGGACTTGGGAAGCAAAATATCCAAGGTTTGAATCTAGGCTTCTCCACGAAAGCTTGCTTAGCTCCTGGAGCTCAGCTTCCTCGCCTCTAATGGGGGAGGGGGGGAGCTGATGAAGATGATGGACCCTCGCCCCAGGGCGTCAGGAGAATTATGCATGGGAGTGCTTGGCGCAATGCCAGGCAGAGGAGGCATCCAATAGGGATAATCAAAATACCCAAAGTTAAGCATTAGGAGGGAAAGGCTAGATCAGGCTCTCATCCTGAGGGGATAATCAACTGGTGTGCAGACCAAGCTGGGTACAGGGTTTTTGTTGGAGTGGAATGGCAGCTGCTGAGTCCTGTTCCTTCCCGCCCCCACACCCACCTCATCCGGAGTTTACCACACACAGCTGGTCTCTATTGTCCACTGGGGGCCTCAGGCTCTTCTCCCTTTTCCTTTACAGTCATTTAAGTCTGTTTTGTTGGGCCTCATAGCTCCCTGGCTCTGGGACAACAGCTGACGATTTCCGAGCCATTCTGTAAGGTCTATTCTAGAATCCAGAAATGCCTGACTGTGATTGTTTAACTGAGAGCTGGGGACATAACGGTTACTTCAATCCTCAGGGGAGTCATATAGATCCAGTGTTTCTGGGTCCCAGACTGGGCTTCCAGCCACCCCGCTAAGTGCCTGACCCTGACCTCGGACTGAACCTCTGATCCCCAGACTGAGCCAACTGCTCCCTTAAATGCCGATTGCTAGGCTCAGCGGAAGAGCGGGCAGGACTCAGGGCTGCCCAGAGCCCAGAGTGGGGGCCACAGCCAAGGACTGACCTGGATTGGCTTGGGGAGGACATGCTAGCCCGGGTATGCTAACTCCATGCCCTTGCGCCCTATCAGACCCCTGTCAGAACCACCACTGCAAACATGGCAAGGTGTGCGAGCTGGATGAGAACAACACCCCCATGTGTGTGTGCCAGGACCCCACCAGCTGTCCTGCCCCCATTGGCGAGTTTGAGAAGGTAAAGTCTGTGGGATGGGTACAGGGGTCTGGGGGATTGTGCCCTTCAGAACACAGAGGATCTGCCTAGAAAACTGTTGGCTTGGTGATTCTATGGGGCGGCAGAAAAGTGGAGATGAGTCAGAAGTGAGGCTTGGCCTATCTCTGGATCTCTCCAGCAACCAGCAAGAATTTGTTCAGCACCATTGTATTCCAAGCTCTATGCCACACTCAGACGCTTGGAACTCATAGAATTCCAAGCTCTCTGCCCAATGCAGTATATCCTCAGAAGAGAAAATATCGGTCCCACCAAGGACTGAGATAGGGGCTTCCTCCACTTGAGAGCAGCTTAGCAAAGCATCAGGTTCAAAAACGTGGGTTCTGGAGCCGGACTGAAGGTAACTTCAAACCCATCTCGATCAACTTGTTGGCTATGAGATCTTAGCTAAGGTGCTGAACCATCCAATTCTCAGTTTTCTCATTTCTAAAGAGGGGATACAAATTGTGAGGATTTTTCAGATAACGCTTGGTACATAGTAAGTACTCAATAAGTGCTACTCTTTTTTTTTAATCTCTCAGACCTGTTTATTCTATTTCCAATAGGGCCCATCTGTCCATTTATTCATCCTGAGGATTTTTCAGATAACGCTTGGTACATAGTAAGTACTCAATAAGTGCTACTCTTTTTTTTAATCTCTCAGACCTGTTTATTCTATTTCCAATAGGGCCCATCTGTCCATTTATTCATCCATCCATCCATCCATCCATCCATCCATGTAAATACTTTTTGAGTACCCACTCATTGGGCTAGTGCCAGCCTAGCTCAGAGCAGCAAATCTAGTACCAGCGCTATTCCCACAACCTCCCATATGGCTTCTCCGTTTTCAGTCTTCATAGCCCTGGGCTCCAAATTTTAACATCATTGTTAACTCTTCCCTCCTCTTCACGCCCCCCCCCAGAACCCCCTGGTCACCAATGCCCATCAGTTCCCCATGTCAGTGATGTATGAGCAACAAACACTAAGTGAGTATATGCAAGACGTTCAACACAAAGCTCCCTCCTCCTAACACAGCTACTTACTGTCACTGCCCTCATTCAGTCCTTGGCGTCTCTGCTTGGCCACCCTTGTGTCCAGAGACTCACTAGAGGACTCAAATGGCTGAGCATACAGCTGTACTCGCAGCTAAGGTTTATTGCAGTGACATATTAAGGATATACAGCTGGATCATAAGGAAAAAAGACACTGGCAGATCCTGGAGGAATCCATGCACAGACTTACTTATTCCATCCAGTGTGGGGTCACACAGAGCACACTCTTACCCCAGCTACAAAAATACAACCACACATGAGTGATGTTTCTACCCAGGGAAGCCCATTAGAGACTCAGCACCAAAGTTTTAACTGGGGGCTGGTCACATAGGCACCTTCTTCTTCCAGACTCCCAGAAGGAAAGCAGATGTTTAGCATAAACCATATTGTTTGTGCAAGCACCGGGAGCCATCCTTATTAGTTAGGGAAAGATTTACAACAGTGCAGGGAACTGTTTGCCAGCCAAGTTCTCAGACACAGGCCAAGGAACAACCTAGCAAGCAGGTCTTTCTAAGGATAGAAGTCCCGGGCCTGCTATCTTAACCCTTCTTTGTACACTCTGTCTTTTCCCCATCCCCATGTTAACTCATCCTTCAAGTACCTTCCAGGCTCGTGTTCCCAAACATAGCTCAGCCCTGACTCAGTTGCGCCTCTGTTCAGAGACCATCGGTGGCTCTCGGCATCGGCTGAACATTGGTCTGGGAACCCAAAGAGAGGGTTTTTGTCCCACCTCCACCACTAACTTACTGTATGACCTTGGGCCAATCACATTTCCTGTTGGATCTGAGTGTCCCCATCTCTGAAATGCACAAGGATGGTGGTACCAGAGAAGGGCTTTGGGAGTAAAGGAGGGCGTGCTCTGTGCTTTGCCAACAGGTGTGCAGCAATGACAACAAGACCTTTGACTCTTCCTGCCACTTCTTTGCCACAAAATGCACCCTGGAGGGCACCAAGAAGGGCCACAAACTCCACCTGGACTACATCGGGCCTTGCAAATGTGAGTCATCTCAGGGCAGGAGCTCTGCCCTGGTACCAAGGCTTGCTCTGCTGCCCCATACTGTGTGACCTTGGGCAAATCTCTTCGCCTTTCTGAGTCTCAGGGTTCCCACCTATAGAATGAGGTGATTGTTTGTCAGTAGATTCCTCTTAACTGTGAGTTCAGGACATCTCGCAGAGAAAGACTGAGCAATTGTGAAAGCACACGATCAGGGAGGGTTTCTGGAGCTTCTCACTAGCATCCAAGACAACTGTATTTCATTTCTCTCATGATGAAGAAGTTCTTCTATGAGAAAAACCTAAATCTTTTCTGCTTCAACACTATAAAGAAAAAATGATATTCAACCTGGGCCTAAAAAGTGTTTTTTAAATATTTAAATTTGAATGCTTTAAAATCGGGGCATGCCTGTCCGTCTCTTTTAGGCCCTGTTACTCAGTATGGTCATATCCTTGGTCCTTTGCCTTCCTGTCTCCTCTCTTAAGACATATGGTAACCACGCTCTTCTGGAAGCCTAGGAGTCAGGTGTTTGA
Source organism: Galeopterus variegatus (assembly GCF_000696425.1). NCBI lineage: Eukaryota > Metazoa > Chordata > Mammalia > Dermoptera > Cynocephalidae > Galeopterus > Galeopterus variegatus. The sequence goes on from NW_007727673.1 coordinate 10,921, forward strand.
GGGATGGTACGCCAGAGTGTTATCTGGCCTTCTGTTAGTGATTCCAGCTGCAGACTCAGCTGGCCCAGATGCCTCATTCAGCATCCTCCTTATCACTTGAAACACCTAAGACCACACCTGCTCCCCCCTCCAAGACAAGATCCATATTGTGTGTCTAGTACATTCTGATACCAGCTGGCACTGAAGAGAGCCACTCACCTGCCTCAGTGTGCAGGGCACAGAGAAAGCTGGGGTGGCAGGGTGTAGCAAACACAATCCTCCTTGTGGTCAGCCTCACTCTCCCAATTATAGAGCCCAGGGTGTGACATGAGAAGGTACTGGCTACAGAAGGAGGGTAGAGGGAGGAAATGTTGGTAGGAAATTCTTGGGCAGTGAGACTAAGGAGCGCCCCAAGGAGCCTTTACCAAGTGGCTTTTGCTGTCCTCTGAGGCGTACTGCCCACTCTCTCCAGCTGCTAGTGTTTGCACCGCAGAAGTCTCTTCCACTCCGCAGCTGATGCTGGTGGAGATAGTGGCCCTAACCCACCGAGGGGGCTTTCCATAGGTCCACAGGTGAGGGGAGAACAACCCCTGAGCCCCCAGGCAACCACACTGCCCTGGACACTGGAGGAGGCTTTGAGAATGTGGCCTGGAGCAAGCCCCTCTCTCCACACTGTCCTCGAATAAGTCCAATAAGAGGGGTGCCCTTGGACAAAGTCTTCGGGTCTGACATTCTGGGGTTCTAGGATCCAAAGACCAGGATGGAATCATTTTCTGTAAGAAAGTTCTGGTGGTTATGCATTCCTGATTCCTCTAGCCCCACACCCACCAAGCCGGGCCTAAGGACAGATGTTATTCCCTAGACTCCCAGCTTCGGACACCTGCCAGTGGTGGACCTCACCAGTGTGGGCCCAGCCTCTGCTAGGATCACACCCAGGGCCCACTGGGGTGGACCATCTCCCTCTGCAGATCAGATCAAGGCCCAGGAGGCAGCAGACGTGCCTTTGCACTTTTCCATTTTTAGAGCATCTTTCCCACACACAACCTCCTTTGCTCATCATCCTGTGGAGCCACTGTGCCAAGGTCACCGGTTGAAGTGTCTGTGGGAGTTGCTCATGGGGTGGGGAGAGTGGCCCAGGCAGCACACTGGCCCTCGGGCAGGGAGAGTTAGGGTCTGTGCTGACACCCTCATGTTTTGGAACCTAGACATCCCCCCCTGCCTGGACTCTGAGCTGACCGAATTCCCCCTGCGCATGCGGGACTGGCTCAAGAATGTCCTGGTCACCCTGTATGAAAGGGACGAAGACAACAACCTTCTGACCGAGAAGCAGAAGCTGCGAGTAAGTCGTCTCTTTCCAGCCTGTCCCAGGGTGTCTGCCTGGCCCTGCTGGCCCCCTGCTGGCTGGGCTCCAGTCCCAGTCCTAGATCTAGGCCCCCCACTGCAAGCCAACACCAAACCCTGGAGAGTGCATTTACCCTGGGCCTGGGCACCAGGACACATACTCCTCTTCTCTCTGCCTTTGGAGGCTCATAGCACACATTAACATCTTAAAGGCTCTAATAAGTCCTGTAGTAAGGAGACCTGCTCACTCTGTTTAGCCAAGTGTTAAAAAAAGAGACACAAACAATCCTATTCTTTTTCCTTCTGAGTCTGTGAATTTTCACCTTTAATGGGCATATCAAGCACCCCAAGGTGCCGATACCTCTGCTCTCCCCAGGCCTACTGAAAGGTGTCTCTATGAAGCAAGGCCCAGGAAGTTGCATTTTAACCTACTCCCCAGGTAATTGTGATGTGGGTAGCTCTATGAAGAATCCTTGAGAGCATCCTAGGCCCCCACTTTTGTAAATAAGAAGCTGGCACACATCTATGCCACTTCCTTCCCCTCATTGTGAGCTTTGGTCTTGGTTGGTCTCTGCCTGCTCTGGCTTCCTGTCAGAGGTGGGAGGGGCCCCAGCTGGCCTGGACAGTCTCCCTTGGACCCCTTGCTCCCCTGGACCCCATTGTCTCTGCTCCCACAGGTGAAGAAGATCCATGAGAATGAGAAACGCCTGGAAGCCGGAGACCACCCCGTGGAGCTGCTGGCCCGGGACTTCGAGAAGAACTACAACATGTACATCTTCCCTGTGCACTGGCAGTTCGGCCAGCTGGATCAGCACCCCATTGACGGGTAAGACCCCAGACCCTCAGGACCACAGGGGTGTGCTCTGGAGTGGCCCTGAAGTGGACACAGTCTTGGGTCCAGGCTGGCAGGTGCACTGGGCATGGCTTCTCAGAAGCCTCTGCTGCTCCCAGCCCCGGAGCCCACAGTTTGCCTGGGGGTTTGAGCAGAAGGCGTAGGCATCTGCAGAAAGGATGCAGACCTGGGGGGTGGGGAGGAGCAATAAGACACTTTTTCATGCCAGAGGCAGAAGTCAGCAGGAACTGAAATTACCTCCCCTTAATCCTGCAAGTACTGGGGCTTGATCACCCATTAGTGAAGGAGAGTGAGTCAGGAAGGAGTACCAGACTCCAGGAGGTGGCAGGGGCCAGGGTGGGGGCAGCCCACTCATCCTCCTTCAGCAGAACATGCTGGAGCAGATCAGCCACCTGGCAGTGTCTAAGCCCCATCCTGAGGTCCAGCCCCAACTGGCCCTCAAAGTTCCTAAAAAAACCAGAATCAATCCCATCCTTTTTGCAAGCCCCTGGTTTGAGGGCTCTTGCCCTTGTCCAAATGAGTTAGGCAGTGCTGGGCACTTTATGTGCCTGGGGGAGTGAGGCTGTGCCCAGGGAAGCTCCTGTCTGGGATGCTCACCCCTCGCTCTTTGTCTAGCCTGTGTTCCTGGAGCCTGCCCACCCTGCCAGAGGTCCTGGGTGGCTGGGGTCTCCTGAGCTCTGGGAAGCTCCCAGCGGCTTCTCTCCCAGGCTCTTGCCATGGCTGGATTCCAACTGAGTCACTCACTGTGGAGGGGAGGGGAAAAGTCAGGGGGGAACATCTGGCGCTCAGGCTGAGCAATTGGATCCCACTGCAACAAAGCGGCCTTGAGTGAGGTTTCCAGATGGGGCTGCAGGGACTGTGCATCTGGGAAAGTGCTGCAGCCTTGGGGCATCCGCTGCCTCCTCCTCTTGTCTCAGAGCTGTAGGTGGCCTTGCCTGCGCCCCTGCCCCTCCCCAGGCCTCAGTTTCCCACTGGTACAATGAAGAGGGGTTGTATTCCTTCCAGTACAAACATTGTGTGACTCCTTGTATGAGTTGGGTGGGACTGGGAGGTCTGGAGGTTAGAAAGAAAATTGGAGTCACATTGTTCCCTGGAGTCCCTTGGGGGGAGGAATGTTTTGGGGACAACTAGCTGGGGCCTCTGGGGAATAACCAAAAAAATCACACATGTGCTCTGGAGTCTTAAGGCCAGAAGGGAGAATAGGGATGGAGGACAGTTGGGGGGAGGAATGTTTTGGGGACAACTAGCTGGGGCCTCTGGGGAATAACCAAAAAAATCATACATGTGCTCTGGAGTCCAAGGCCAGAAGGGAGAATAGGGATGGAGGACAGCAGGAGACCTGCTCACTCTGTTTAGCCAAGTGTTAAAAAAAGAGACACAAACAATCCTATTCTTTTTCCTTCTGAGTCTGTGAATTTTCACCTTTAATGGGCATATCAAGCACCCCAAGGTGCCGATACCTCTGCTCTCCCCAGGCCTACTGAAAGGTGTCTCTATGAAGCAAGGCCCAGGAAGTTGCATTTTAACCTACTCCCCAGGTAATTGTGATGTGGGTAGCTCTATGAAGAATCCTTGAGAGCATCCTAGGCCCCCACTTTTGTAAATAAGAAGCTGGCACACATCTATGCCACTTCCTTCCCCTCATTGTGAGCTTTGGTCTTGGTTGGTCTCTGCCTGCTCTGGCTTCCTGTCAGAGGTGGGAGGGGCCCCAGCTGGCCTGGACAGTCTCCCTTGGACCCCTTGCTCCCCTGGACCCCATTGTCTCTGCTCCCACAGGTGAAGAAGATCCATGAGAATGAGAAACGCCTGGAAGCCGGAGACCACCCCGTGGAGCTGCTGGCCCGGGACTTCGAGAAGAACTACAACATGTACATCTTCCCTGTGCACTGGCAGTTCGGCCAGCTGGATCAGCACCCCATTGACGGGTAAGACCCCAGACCCTCAGGACCACAGGGGTGTGCTCTGGAGTGGCCCTGAAGTGGACACAGTCTTGGGTCCAGGCTGGCAGGTGCACTGGGCATGGCTTCTCAGAAGCCTCTGCTGCTCCCAGCCCCGGAGCCCACAGTTTGCCTGGGGGTTTGAGCAGAAGGCGTAGGCATCTGCAGAAAGGATGCAGACCTGGGGGGTGGGGAGGAGCAATAAGACACTTTTTCATGCCAGAGGCAGAAGTCAGCAGGAACTGAAATTACCTCCCCTTAATCCTGCAAGTACTGGGGCTTGATCACCCATTAGTGAAGGAGAGTGAGTCAGGAAGGAGTACCAGACTCCAGGAGGTGGCAGGGGCCAGGGTGGGGGCAGCCCACTCATCCTCCTTCAGCAGAACATGCTGGAGCAGATCAGCCACCTGGCAGTGTCTAAGCCCCAACTGGCCCTCAAAGTTCCTAAAAAAACCAGAATCAATCCCATCCTTTTTGCAAGCCCCTGGTTTGAGGGCTCTTGCCCTTGTCCAAATGAGTTAGGCAGTGCTGGGCACTTTATGTGCCTGGGGGAGTGAGGCTGTGCCCAGGGAAGCTCCTGTCTGGGATGCTCACCCCTTGCTCTTTGTCTAGCCTGTGTTCCTGGAGCCTGCCCACCCTGCCAGAGGTCCTGGGTGGCTGGGGTCTCCTGAGCTCTGGGAAGCTCCCAGCGGCTTCTCTCCCAGGCTCTTGCCATGGCTGGATTCCAACTGAGTCACTCACTGTGGAGGGGAGGGGAAAAGTCAGGGGGGAACATCTGGCGCTCAGGCTGAGCAATTGGATCCCACTGCAACAAAGCGGCCTTGAGTGAGGTTTCCAGATGGGGCTGCAGGGACTGTGCATCTGGGAAAGTGCTGCAGCCTTGGGGCATCCGCTGCCTCCTCCTCTTGTCTCAGAGCTGTAGGTGGCCTTGCCTGCGCCCCTGCCCCTCCCCAGGCCTCAGTTTCCCACTGGTACAATGAAGAGGGGTTGTATTCCTTCCAGTACAAACATTGTGTGACTCCTTGTATGAGTTGGGTGGGACTGGGAGGTCTGGAGGTTAGAAAGAAAATTGGAGTCACATTGTTCCCTGGAGTCCCTTGGGGGGAGGAATGTTTTGGGGACAACTAGCTGGGGCCTCTGGGGAATAACCAAAAAAATCATACATGTGCTCTGGAGTCCAAGGCCAGAAGGGAGAATAGGGATGGAGGACAGCGGGAAAGACATTAGAAGGGCCTCCCACAGACCTTACGTGAGGCACTGAAAGCGAAAGCTCTCTGAGGTCAGCGTTCCTGTTGACCCCCACGGCCAATCCAGTCCCTTCCCACACCCCTCCCCGGAAGCCAGCGCTGTCTCATTTGCTGTGACACTCTTTAGATCCTTTTCTAGGCATTTACACCTGTATAAGTGTGTTCAGAGAAACCATAGGTGTTGTTTCATACCAGATATTGTTCTACCAATAGCAGAAGTGCTGAATGTTTTGATTTTGAGTTTCTGTGCCCCCAATTCTCAGTCAATTAGGAAACAATTAAATGCACCAAGAGTCCCTTGTTATTGAGCTCTTGAGACTTCAGACCTGGAAATGTCCTAAGAAATTACTGCTAGCCCCTCCCCTTCTTTGATGGAGGCAGAAACTGAGGCTCAGCGAGGGGCACTGCTATCTTCTCAGTCTCACAGCAGGTCTGTGCTAGAGCTGGGGAAGACCCAGGATCCCGGCTTTCCGTCCTGCCTGAGCATCCTTTCCCTCTGGCTACGGCAGACTAACTCCCCCGCTGTGTCCCCATGCTGGGGGTGGGGGGCTTTCCCTTGCCTCAGGCCCTCCCTTGCCTCTCCCTGCAGGTACCTGTCCCACACTGAGCTGGCCCCACTGCGTGCTCCCCTCATCCCCATGGAGCACTGCACCACCCGCTTTTTCGAGACTTGTGACCTGGACAACGACAAGTACATCGCCCTGGACGAGTGGGCCGGCTGCTTCGGCATCAAGGAGCGTGAGTGTCTGGACAAAGGGGTGCAGGCAGGAGCGTCGCTCCCGGGGGCTGTCAGCTGTCATCCCCCCACCTCCTGCTCTCTCTGTCTGTGTGCCTGTCCTCTCTCTGCCTGTCTCTCCTCTCTGTGCACATTTGGCTCCTGTCTGCTCTCCCTGTCTGGGTTGGCCTTGCTCTCTCAGACACCTTCCTGTTCCTTCTCTGTCCATCTGACTGCCTCCTTCTCTCTCCCTCCCTCAAGCGTTAGCTCTCTTGCTGTGCCAAGCACTATTTTGGGAACTGGCAGGCACTTGGAGAGGAAACAGGAAGAGTAACTTGGCAGCATATTCAAGAGATAGGGACAAGCCAGAGACAGGGAGGCCAAGGTTCCTCAGTCACCAACTTCCTGGGTGGCCTTGGGCTGGTCACCTGGCCTCCTGTTCCTCGGGGCGGGTGGGAATCCACGGACTCCTCTGGAAGCGTGTCTTCCTCACCACAGGGCCCCCTGTTTAACGCTGCTCTCTCTTCTTGCTTTGCAGAGGATATCGACAAGGATCTTGTGATCTAAATCCGTGCCTCCTGCCACAGTACCGGATTCTCTCTCTTTGACCCACCCCTTCTTGTTTTCCCCCAATGTTTAAAATGTTTGGATGGTTTGTTGTTCTGCCTGGGGACAAGGTGCTAACATAGATTTAAATGAATACATTAACGGTGCTAAAAATGGAAATTGTAACCCAAGTCATGACATTCTTAGTTGTAACTTCGCTATCAAGGCCTTTTTTGCTCACGCATTAATGGACCCATTTTTCTCTTGCCGTTTGCAGCATGCCTGTTGTCTTACTGGCACACAGGTGGAAACTCATCTGCTTGGCTCTGCCTTAAACACACACTGCACCTTCAAATTTTCTCTCTATCTTTCTGTTTGAAACTAATACTCACCAAGTTGGACTTTGTATTAATTTTATTTCAAGGTATCAGCTGCCTGAGAGTCTTCTCCTGGTGGCCTGGAGTTGGGCAAAGGGAAGTAACAGACATATGATGTTGGCAAGGACATTTTGGGGACTAGGGGACCAGTGGTGGGAGAAAGCCCTGCAGAACCCACCTGCTGGAACTGCAGACAGCACGTCTTGTTTGCCTGGTGCTATAACTGAGAGAAAGATTCTGGGGCCGTGTTAAGAAAATACATAAACTCTCACCTAAGCCCAGTTCCCCACCATTTCCTCCCTCACCTGTCAGGGCAGTTTCTTTTCATATTCGCTGTTTGTTTAAACTTTTGGGGTGCTGTGGCCCATCAGTGCATGGGGGTGGATCAGCACATCCCATGGGCTGCTTCCCTCCTAGCTGTCTTTTGGAGAGTCAGGCCTCTTCTCAGGGCTCCAGGGACTGGGAGGTTGTTTCAGCCAGGGAAGCCAAAATCAAGAGTGAGACGTAGGAAGCTGTATAATAGAAAAAGTGGGGTTGGTGAATCGGTTGTTTTGTTTTCACATTTAGATGGCTGTCATATGGTTTCTAGCATGTTCCTGCTTTTCTTTCCCCTCTTTTTTCTTCTATTAATCAAGAGAAACTTCAAAGTCAATGGGATGGTCGGATCTCACAGGCTGAGAACTTGTTCACCTCCAAGCATTTCATGAAAAAGCTGCTTCTTATTAATCGTACAAACTCTCGCCGTGATGTGAAGAGTTTGACAAATCTTTCAAAATAAAAAGTAATGTCTTAGAAACTGCCTTCCTGGGTGATTTTGCATGTGTCTTAGTCTTAGTCACCTTACTGCCCTGACTCAGACAGCTGGGCTTCCTGGTCTACACACGGCCGCACAGATGCAAACCTTTGCAAACACATTCCTACACTTGTGTGCACACCCCTGCACACACACAGTCTTTATATACATAGTGATGTATGGTTGATATAAGCACTAATTTAGCTGCTTTAATTTAATGATCTCTGATCTGACGCTTTTTCGTTATTGCACACTCCATTATCGGCACAAGGCTAAGCACCTACCTCCTTACATCAATCGTACATTCATTCATTCTTCATCAAATATTTTTAATGTATCTAATCTATACCAGGTCCCATGCTAGGGGACGCAGATGTGGCAAAACAGACAAAGCATTTGTTCTTTTCGAGCTTATAGTCAAGCAAGAGATACATTAAATAATCACACAATGAAATATAAATGGCAAGATGTCACAGGGGCCATGAAGAGAGAGCACGAGAGACCATGGGCGTGTGTAACAGGAGGACACAGCATTATAGTGTTGCACTGACCCATGGGGTAGCCACTACCCACGTGTGGCTATTTAGATTTGAATTTAAATTAATTAAAGTTTAAAATTCAGTATATCAGTCACAGCAGCCACCTTTCAAGTGCTTGGTAGCCATGAATGCCTAGTGGTTACCCTATGGAGCAGGACAGATCTAGAACATTTTCATCAGCACAGAAAGTTCTATTGGGAAGTGCTGTGCTAGTTCATTGTAAGTCCACAGAGCACTTTCCAAAGCTCGCGCACGTTCGTTTGTCATGCTGGTGTGATACTTTGGGCTGTTGTTCTGAGGCTTCCTTTAGAGATGGAGAAACAGGCCCAAGAAGTATGCTCAATTGTAGCGGGCCACACAGCTGGATCTTCAGGTGTCAAGCCTAGAGGCTGGTGTTTTTCCCCCATCTTATTTTAAATTATTTTAAGATTACTAAAATAATACAAGCTCCTAAACAAAAATCAACTGTATTCTGGTGTTCCCTTCTACACAAGGGGAGGGGGAGGAGGAGGAAGAGGTTGACCAGTTTGGTCCCAGCCATTTGAGGAATGCAAGCCCAGCGCAAGTCTCATAATCTCCAGGAATCTGGGCAGAGAGACGGACTAAAGTAAATTTCAGTATTGGCTCATTTGTTTATTCATTCAATGTTTTTCAGGCACTGTCCAGTACGAGGCAGGTGTGGTGCTTGCTCCTCTGGAGCCTCCTCTCATTCTAGCTAGGCAGACAGTAGTAGGTTAACAATACCATTTCATATTTAATGGTATTGTTATAAATAAAAGCAGGAAGCTATCTGGAAAACTATGTGGGCCGGGTGCTCCTTTGGGTAGGGTGGGAGATGTGGCATTTGCCCTGTGTGCTGAGTAATGCAGTGGCCTGAGTCAGATCATCCATGTGACGCACAGCACTGACTATCACAACAGCTCTGCACCAGCTCAGGGAGGTTCAGGGAGGTTGGGTGACTTGGTCATGAGATGAGGCAGTAAAAAAGCGGGGGAACTGGAACCCAGAGCTTTCTCCCCTGTATCTGGATGTATCCCTGAAGGGAGCACCTCAGAGTTTTCAAAGAAAAGTCAGCGTCAAAGAGACATAAAGCATGAATCAGCCCAGGGCCCTGGGAAGGCAGGGTAGTGCTGCACACTCTGCTGGCTTCAGTAAAATTGACAAGCTGTGTTAGTAGGGGCCCTTAGGATCCAAAATCCTTAACGGCAGTATGCGTCTATATCTCCCTTCTAGCTGTCCTTTCCCCTCTTTAAATCAAATCACTTAAAAAACACAACAAAGTGACAAAACTTTAACGTCTAATAGAAATTATAAGGCTGGCTGATTAGCTCAGTTTCTTAGAGTGCGGCTATAACACTGAGGTCGAGGGTTCCGGCCAGCTGCGAAAAAATAAAATAAGTGCATCATTACCTTAGATGGAAAATCGGTATTATTTATCATAAATAGAGATAAACCTTAAAGATAATACAACAAAATACAAACACAATGAGAAAAACAGTGTTATGCAGTTATGAATGTGTTCCATGCTTGAGGAATGCTCTGTTTCTTGTTAGAAGAAATCTTACAGATTTTTTTAGCAGATAATCCAAAGGAGAATTAATTTACAATTAATTCAATGTTAATTAATGCCAAATGTGTAACCCTCCTAAAATCATCTCCTTGGCCAAAGTGGTGGGCACCCTTCCCTTCAGGCAATTCCTTCTTATATGAAGGTGTTGGTCCTTTAGAAATCATCTAGGCCCCTGTAGCATTTATTGAGGGGGCGTCAGCTGGGCCCTTGAGGAAAACAGAGGCACCCAGATCAAAGGAGTTGGAGAATGGAACCCTCTTTCCCTCCTGACTCCTGCTGCATAACTGGATTGAGCATCATTTAGTCCAATGACTCAACACACTGGGCCTGTTTTCTCATCTATGAAATCCTGCCTCATAGGTTGTCATGTCTGGCATAGAGAAAGCCAATAAATAATGATCATAATCATAATTATCATCATCTACTGCCCCTCCTAACTTTCCCCACCGCCTAGACTGGTCCTTTATCCCTGGTCCTTCATCAGTCAGAATGTTTCCTCCTTTAAGGCCACATTCCCTTTGTGAAGGGAATCGGGGGTGTCTCAGTTCTGTCAGGCTGTACTCCATTGACTGGTTTTGGCTACAGGACTGCAAGGGTTAAACATGTCTAGCTGGAAACAGAAAAATAAGGGTCTCCTTTGGAGGTGAAGGAGCCTTGGACAGGAAGTTAGGGATCTAGTTTCCAGAACATCTGTGTGAGCCTGGGCAAGTGTCTTCCCCTCTAGGGGTACAGTCTCCTCTTCTAAATAATGGTAGAGGCAGTGCTGGATGAGATGATCCTGCCGTCAGAGACTCTGAGAACTCCCCTTCTCTCCTTCTGAATAGGCAGTTTTAGTTGTGGGCAAACCTGGACCTTTCCGGGACTTACAACCTGGTTTCCAGATGACCCCCCAGAGCCAGGGGGACCCAGCTGCCTCCTTGCTGAGCCACCGGCCAGTGAGGCTGCTGAGGAGGGTCAGGGCGCCCTCTGGTGGGGCCGAGGAGAAAGGCTCCCAGAGCTGTGAGATGAGCCTCAACATCCAAGCCATGAGGACCCCAGCGTTCACCTAGTCCAGCTCCCACATTGTCCATACAGGGAAATTGAGGGTCAGAGTAGGGGAAGATATACTCCGTTATGTAGGATTGCCAGGTGAAAACACAAGACTCCCAGTTAAATTCGAATTTCAGCAATGATTTTTTTTTTCGTAGATGTCCCCGGCAATGTTTAGGACATACTTCTACTAAAAAATTATTTGTTGGGTACCTGAAATTCAAATTTAACTGGGTGTCCTGTTTTTTTCTTTGCTGGATTTGGCAACCCTACCTCCAAGTCCACTCACTGAATTAATATCTGAACTCAGATTGCACCCTAGACATGGGTCAGGGCTGCTTCCACCTCATACCTGACCAACGTCTTTTGCTTGTAGGTCTGCTCAGCACTCCACAGGGGTGTAGGGAATGCTTGTTGACATCCTTCTGGGAGAGAGTGGGTGGAAGGACATCTGAATCCTGACTTTGATGATCACCAGGAGTGTTTAGGACAGAAGGGAGGTGGGTCCCTGTAGGGAATGCTTGTTGACATCCTTCTGGGAGAGAGTGGGTGGAAGGACATCTGAATCCTGATTTTGATGATCACCAGGAGTGTTTAGGACAGAAGGGAGGTGGGTCCCTCCACCACCACCAACCTCTGCTACCATCAAAAACCCACCTGCAAGGTTTTAATAATAGAGATGCCTAACATTCACACGCTGGTCTGATTTACTATGTTAAGGAGGGGCCTGGGCATCTGCAATTCTAAAAGTTCCCCAGGTGATTCTGATGCAGAGCAAAAATTGAGACACCCCACCCCCACCCCCCTGGGTTAACTAAAAGCAAGAACAGGAAACTGCTTGAATGGGAGGGATTTTTATTGGAATGTGTGACTAATTGTCCATCTTCACTATGCATAAGAATCATGGGGGAGGGTGGAGGAGGAAGGAAGGAATGTTAAAAATGCAGATGCCTAGCTCTGCTTCCAGGGATTCTAATTGAATAGGTTCAGGGTGGGGCCCTGGAATCTGCACTTTTAATAAGCACTAACCTGTATTTGTAATGTGTTTTATATCTTAAAAAAAACAAAATAAAACTGCAGCAAATATGGACAAATGGTAATATCCTTAAAAACAGATAATAAATATGTGAATATTCATTGTTCTATTTGCTGCTATTCTAATATTTCACTAAGAATACTTTCAGAGCTTAGGTGCATGTTAGGGGATTATGACGCAGGGGGCCTGAAGACCATACCTCGAGATACACTGGCTCAGAGGTAAGAGCGGAGAGAGCTGCCCACTTCCAAATACATGTTGGGTGCTCCCCATATCTAAGGCTTAGGAAGGTCGGGGAAGTTTCTGGGAGGAGAGGGGCAGGACCTGGTCTTGAAGGGTGGGTAAGATTCAGAGAAGTAGAGGGAATTATCCCAATCAGGAAGCAAACAGTCTGAGCAAACGAGGAAGTAAATGCCAGGACACTCAGATGTGACTTGCTCTCTAGTTTCTTATCAATTTTCCCTCTGTCACTACACTCAAGCCACGATGGCCTCCTTTCTGTTCCAGAAATGTGCCAAGGTCTGTCCTGCCTCAGGGTCTTTGCACTTGCTGTCCCCCCTCTCTGGAACTACACTCTTTCCCCAGCTTTTCATATAGCACCTGCCTCTGTCAGTCTCAGCTCTCAGTTCAAATGTCACCTCTTTGGAGAAGTTTTGCTGTCTACCCTTCATACTCTCATTTTCTTTTATTCATATTAATGATCATGAGCTATAATTATCCTGTTTATTTGCTTTTGTTGCCAGACCACCTTCCACCCATCACCTTACCCACCAACCTACAAAATATAAGTTCCATGAGGACACTCACTGCTGGGCCCCCGGCCCTGAGCAATAGAACATATTAAGTGCTAAGAGAATGAATGAATTAATGAGTGAGAGGTGGGCAAGGCCAGAGTAGAGAAAGTCCTGGTACCCGAAAAAAGGACAGATGGACATTGGGGCCTGAGAAACCAGAATGATTTTAAAAGAAAACTGATGAGGGCAGGAGGATGGGCTTCAGTTTTCTGGTTCTGAGAGCACTTGAATTTCTTAGAAGTTTCTTCCCATTAGTCAATTTTAAAAAATATTGAAAAATGAACTGATGTAGCAGAGCAGCTTGCCACTGTGATCTATTGAGTATGTGTCAATTAAAAAAAAAAGTTGAAGTCTCTTCCTATTAGAGCGAGGTTCTCAAAGTTATCAAATTCAATACTTCCTTTTAATAATAAATATACGTAGATATATATAACGAAATAGACCTCAAGTCAGAGAGATTCATCATGATTCTTTACTAATGACATACAGTCATTGGTCTCTGCGTGGCCCAGTTTTACTTTTATCTGTCTTTCTATCTAATAATATAATGAACACCCATGAGCCTGCCTCCCAGTGTGACAGCCAGAGCACTGACAACGCCTGTGCCTGCCTGTGGTCCTTCCTTCTCTGTGCTGTCCCTCTGCCTCTCCCACATGAACTAACCACTCCCTTAAATTTTGTGTTTATCCTTTCTTCGTATTTAAAAATAAATATTGTGGCAACATAAACACAAACACACCCACACACACACCCATATATATCTAAACAATGTGTTGTTTCATTTTAGATCATTTTCAAATTTATAACAAATGCCTTATTTTTACATGGATAAAACGGAAGTTGTGTCCTGAGACCTGCCCTCTCACTCCTTGCATTATGGATTCAGGCTTATCCATACTGCTGTATATAGCACAGTTCATCCATGTTCACTGCTGTATAATATTTTTCTCTGTGTTTTTGCCACAACTGATTTATTCCTTCTCCTATTAATGAGTGTTTGGGTTTTCCTCTATCATGAACAGTATTATTATTAGTACAACTGGTTTTCTTCTGTTAGGAATACTACTGCTGTGAACATTACTGAACATGTCTCCTGGTGCACACATCACAAAGTTTCTCCAGGGTCTATATGCCTAGGTAGATATATACCTAGGAGTGGAATTGTTGGGTACTTATAGGAGTGTCAGTCAGGGTCTAATCATAAGCAGCAGAAACTGCTCTATGTATTTTTCACACTTTTTTTTATTTTAATTTTTTTCTGAGCACATCGGGGTACAGCAAGTAGAGGCTCTGAGGGGAAACAGGCCCGGGACCTGCACAGTAGCAGTGTGAGCGTTCGATTGTACATAGTGCCACAAGGTTTTTCTAAGTGATTGTACTAATGTAACCCCCCATAAGCGGTATCTAAAAGATCCCAAGGGCCTATATGTTCTCCAGTATTTGGATTGTCTGACTTTTACAATTTTGCATTTTAGTGGGCATAGAAGCTTATCTTCTTGATTCGTGTTTCATACAAGGTTGAACATCTCCATGTTTGTTGACTATGTGCTTTTCTTCTTTTGTAAAATGTCCTTTTTTGTGGATTTATAAGACTTCTTTATATATGCTTCTTTCTTTCTTTTTTTCATTTTTTAAATATGTTCTTGATAATAGTCCTTTGCCAGTCATAAGTGTGCAAATCTCTCCTCCAGATTTATTTTCACTTTCTTTAAGAGAATACAAATATTTCATACTACTCTGACATGAAATTCATAGACAATGTAACTTAAATGTAGCAAATCAAGGGGCTGGCCGTGGCTCACTCGGGAGAGTGTGGTGCTGATAACACCAAGGCCATGGGTTCAGATCACATATTAGGATGGCCTGTGGCTCACTTAGGAGAGCGTGGTGCTGACAACACCAAGTCAAGGGTTAAGATCCCCTTACCGGTCATCTTTAAAAAAAAAAATGTAGCAAATCAATATAATACCTTTACTGTAAAATGAAGACAGAAATAGGAGTAATTGTAATAAATAAAACATTTCAATATGTAAATGCTGGGGCACAGCCTCTTTAGAGGACACAGTGAAGTTGTCAGATGTTTATGCCTGCTTGTATGAATGAAGTTTAGATTTGAGAGAATAGATAGGGCAGAAGTCATTCCCACATAGGAAGTACAGAGAAAGGAGACAGAGACTAGGAAACGTTTAGGGTAAAGAACAGACACAACTTATTTATATGTAATAACAGAAAAAAGAGTACTAATGCTAATTGAGAAGGGAATGACATGCCAACATAAATTACAGAGTGTAGAAGAAGAGAAAATGAGGACATGTGAGAGTGTCACAAACTGGGCCTTGTTTGCAGGTGTAGGATCACATCTTGAGCTTTGGTTATACCCAGGGACATGGAGTTGCCACATACTGCCATGGAGACCAATGAACAACCACCACATGTCCAAGAACACACTCAGCCTCTAACTCTTCAAGAGATGTGAAGGCCATATCTTTTAGGAGGTGATGGGGACTGTAGATGGTTGAGAAAAAAAAAAGAAAAACAGCACTACAAGAGGCTTAGGGAAGTTATGTGGTAGACATCTGGGACAGTATCATTCAGACTGTAAAAAACCAGGCAACCAAAAAATACATAAATAAATGTGGAACATAATTTTTTACAACATAGTTTTCTTATTATTGTGCTACAACAAAATTTTAAAACATAATGCATTCATCTGTTTCTGTTGCTTATAACAGAATACCTGGAACTGGGTAATTTATAAAGAAATGAAATTTATTTCTTATAGTTTTGCAGGCTGGGACATTTATGGTCCAGAGGAGGCATCTGTTGAGGACCTTGTTCTTGGTGTGATTGACACAAGGTATCATGGCAAGGATGGGCTGCACAAGAGAGCTGATCTTCTCACCCACTGTCCTTATAAAGCCATCGAAACCGTGCCCATTACTCATGAATGCATCAATCCATTCACACGGGCACAGTCCTCACAATCTAATCACCTCTCAAAGGCCCCACTGTTCAAATGCCATAATTGATGTCCCACCCTCTTAACACTGTTACAATGGAGATCAACTTTCCAATACACGAATTTTTGAGGAACACATTTGACCCATAGAATGTATCATGGCAATAATCTTACATATTTTAGATAATCTTTCTAAACCAAAGGAAATAAAATCTCTGCATTTCATGTATCTCTCCTAATTTATTAATACTTAGTTCTCCAACTGTTAAAAGAGGTCTCAGATCCCTTTGGTTACATATTTGCCAAAGGATACAGCTGCAAATGTAGATAGATACAAGTGGGTTGGATTGGTGACCCCCCCTACAAGTGGTACTGGTGACGTGATGACATGATATGGTGAAAGCTCTTGGTAAAGTTCTGCACAAAGCTAAATTCAAGCATCCCTTCATTTACAGCGTTGTTGCAATGCAGTGTACCATAAAGCTGAGCAAAACAAAACAAACAAACCAAAAACCCAAACAACTTCGTCAATGTTTGTAAAGTGGACTTAGATTCCAAGCTCAGATCATTCGTTCATTCGAAAGCCATGCAGGAGGCAAGACAATTCTTCACTGTGTGGACTGTTTTATTCATTCCGAGATGTTTAGCTTCTCCAGCCTCTGCCCACTAAATGCCAATAGTGTCCCAACATTCCCAAACACCTCCATACTTTCCAAAAGCACTTCCATGAGATGGTACAGCCACCTTTGAGAACCTCTTTATTGGAAGTTACGAAGAGCTACCTCTAGAGACCAGCAGGGGGAAGACTGACCCAAGGAATGGGAACTCCTAGGCAATGTGCTCCCCAACTTTGGGGAGCAGCCTGGACTGTCAGTTCTCAGGACATTAACAGATCAACTGCTCCACTCCATACTCCCTCTCCCCCCACCGCCCTGCCACACATGCCATTATACAGACGGAGAAACTGAGTCTCAGAAAAGAGATTTGTGATTTGCTCAATATCTATTGTTAGTGTTGAAGAAGTGTAGGCAGAAGCTTAAAGATCTAGAACGTCATCATCCCTGTGCCCTGAAAATATTTTCTCATCCCCAGTTCCCAGCCATAGGACAGACAGACAAACAGCAGAGCCTTCTCGTGCCCCAAGCCTGGCTGCTGGGCTTAGAAGAGAAGGCAGTGTCCTAAAGCTGAAAGAGAGAAGCTAGGAGACTTGGTCCTGGCCCCACTCCAGACAATAACTAGAAGACTACATGATCTCAGCCAAGCGACTTCCATCTCTGAGCCTCCAATTTTCTTTTTGTTATAAAAGTAATACATACATGGCAAAAACCTACCTACCAAACGAAGAACTTCAAACTATGCAGAAGGGTGCAAAATGAAGTGAACTATTAATATTCCTCACATATCTTTATGAAAATATAATATAGTAATAATATATAAGCATATATTAACCTTTTCTTATACAAATGGGATTATACTATACCTCTTATGTACTTTGTGTTTAATGTAAAACTCATAATCTTTCCACAGCAATGATATATATTTGCCTCCTTCCTTCCAGTGGCTGCACAGTATTTTGTTAATACAAATGTACCAGTTTAATGCTGCAAACACATAACCATGCCTTGTGCTGTCTCATGAGATGTCTTGTACCCATGAAGCATTCCATAGGGAACATCTTGTACATACATCTCCATACACGTGTACAAGGATTTCTGTAGGGTGAATTCCTACAAGTGGATTGCTGGGTCAAAGGATATATGTGTGTTTAAAACCTCGACAGATGTTGCCAAAACATCCTCCAGGATGCATCACCTTCAACTTCCTCCTCTGGTGTAAGAGAGGCCACCTGCTCTCCTGGACAGCATTGGAAAGTACTCATCTTTGGGACCTTGGTCTCTTCATCTGTGAAATAAGAGGGTTGGATCGAATGACACCCGAAGTTCCTCGCAGCCCTAACTTCCCAGATCTGTGACTTCTTCCTCCAAGATGTCCAGCTTGGGAAGTGGGACAGGGCCTCAAACTTAAGTAGCTTATCTCTTCTCCCCTCCCTTCCTTTGCCTTGCCCCTTCTTCTTCCCCTCTAGTCCCAGGAGACCAGAAAATACAAGAGACCACCCCTTAGCAGACCTGGTTCCAGCAGCAGCCCTACACCTGAACAACTGCAGGAACGTAAGTTCCACCTGCCCCATCCACTTTCCCACCTGGTGTAGCAACTTCTGCCTTCCCTCCTAGGGCTCCCATTTGGGTCTCCTGAGATAACATCTTATGAAATCCTTTGCCAAAAGCATGCCTTTTTCTGCCCCTGGAAGGAACTAGTTTCACTCGTTCTGAGGAAGAGTCTCTGCATGTTGTTGTTACTCCTGCCAAGAAACCCAAGAGGCCCCGAATTCCTCAGCCCTGGATCCCAGAATCGCTTAATCTGCCGCTGCTTGCTTCCAAGGAGCACTGAGATGATGGGGTTACAAGCTCTTAAAGGCTTACAGGGTGTCAGCTTGAAGGGAAGAGAGAGTGAGGGAGCGTCTGCCTCCACTTGGCTCGGCCTCTGAGATGAAAGAGCTTGGGAGAAGATAGTGTTTACAGAGATCAATGCAGACACTCCGGAGGGGCCAGAGCTCCCCTGGGCTTCTCAAAGATAATTTAAGATTGACATCATCAAGGCCCCTGAGGAAGACTTTTTCCACCCCAAAGGCACTTAACACTGGATTCTCAGAGCCTGAAGGCACGTAGGGTCTGGGGAGGACAATCCAGGCTGTTCCACCTTGCACAGCTCCAGGGGGCTCCATCTACATTGATAGTAAAGTGGGGTCCTGGAGAGGTATCACGTGGTGCTGATGACAGTAACACAGTAGCTAGCATAATTATTTTAAAAAGTAAAAAAAAAAACACCAATAACTTTTTGGTACATTCAAAACCAAATCCAAAAAACTCTTCATGATTTACCCAATTTTCCTCTCCAACCTCATAGTCTATCATAACCTGGGCTAAATTCCAAGCATGTTGGCCTTATTTCTGATTCCCAAACATGCCCAGTGGCCTAGTTATTTCCTGCCTCAGGGCCTTTGCACAAGCTGCCTCTAGACCTTCCCAAGGTTGGCTGCTGCTTATTGAATGCTCATTTCAAATACAGCCTCCTCAGACAGGTGGACTCTAAACATTCTATCCAGAATGGTCACTCCCCCTCCCTCAGGCACTGTGGTCCTGGCCTTCTAGCAAGCTCTGCTACTGAACGACTCACTGTTCCCAAGTTTCTCTGTTTAGTAGGAGTGAAAATCCTCATCTTCCCTTTTACCCATGGCTCCTTCTATTTACTCCCATCTTACATTCTAAGTTCCAGCCACAAGGAAATCGTGTATCCTTTTGAATACCTTCGTCCTTTTTCCTAGCACATTATTTGCAAACCACTTACCTCATTTATGCTTATATTCACAGACCCAGCACCTTATAGATGCTTAAAGTTATTCGTTGAACAAACACTGAATTGTGTCGGGGAAGTGACAGTAACTTGCAAATTGTGAAGTGCCCTACTCTCGTGAAAGCCACCCCAAACAGCAGAGAAGCAAAGAGGGTGAGTGTCAGGAGGACCTTTGTGTCTCCTAGTTGCATGGGCAGCTCTTGCAAAGCGGAGAACTTTTCTCTGATGTCAGCCATGACATTTTTTGCTCTCCCTGCCTCCACATCAGAGGGGCAGCTCCCTACAAGGGAAGAGTGATACAGACCACAAGCATTGAGATGAGACTAAAAACTCAGGTATCATCCCTGCTGGACCATGCACCTCGGTGTCTGCTGAGCAGGAAATGAACAGAGGGGATCCTTGGAGGGACAGTGTGTTACATGACAACAGAAGAATTACAGGAAGAATACAGGAGATAACATACTTCAATCCACCCGTAAAAACCTGTCACAATGTCTAAAATTTCCAATCGTCATTCTTTCATCTGAGGCAGGGTACTGCATCTCCAGAGGACTACTATTAAACAGAAGCACTTGGGGCCGGCCCGTGGCTCACTCGGGAGAGTGCGGTGCTGATAACACCAAGGCCACTGGTTCGGATCCCACATAGGGATGGCCGGTTCGCTCACTGGGTGAGCGTGGTGCTGACAAAACCAAGTCAAGGGTTAAGATCCCCTTACCGGTCATCTTTAAAAAATAAAATAAAATAAATAATAAATTAAAAAATAAAATAAAACAGAAGCACTTTATCAAAATCTCATCCCTTAGGAGAGATTTGTTTCCTGGGTAAGCCGATCTGAAAAGCAAAGAATGGGACCCTGAAGGAGGAGGAAATTCCAGGGGGAGTGATGGTGGCGTTTGTTATAAAGGGGAAGTTTGGGGGTCTAGGCTTGGGGACAGGGGCGTGGGAGGGAGGCATGGCAACCACACCAACCTGTGCCAATCTCATGTTACCTCAGGCCAGCCTCAAACTTGAACCACAGAGAACTGTTCAGATGCCAACAAACAAACACAAGCCACAAACAAAGAGCTGTGTGTGCTGGGGATAACCAGTCCCACGGGTGGTTTGGGTGTAGCGGAAAGCAGTGCTTGGATTTTGAAACAGATGGCGTTTAGAAAGCTGAGGGGAGAGTGGGCCATCCCCTGCCTCCTGTGCCACCCTGTCTGCCACCCCCGTGGCCAGGGCCTGATCAGTACAGGAACAGTCTGCGTTAGAGGCACCTCCATGGGGCTGGACCACACAATCTGAGCCCCTGTGCATTCATCTTGCCCTCCGACAGGGTGGAGTGGGAGGACCCAGGAGGCTGCCTGTAATGCTTGGACAGCTGGAACGGGCAGCAAACGAGCAAGTTCAGCAAGACTTTGATATTCTAGCTAAAAAGCTCAGAGTCCACGCCCTGCTCCCTGCAGTCAGCAACTGAAGACACCTACAAGAAACTCAATGGAACAAATAAGGTCACCAGTAGAAATGGACCAGACGCCCCCCAGTTCATTCTCTGCTGCTCCAGGGAAGGGAATGAAGCCAGGAATGGCCTCCAGAGCTTAGTCTGGGAGCTGCTGAATAGGCCTCTAAAGTGCATGTAATTTTTCCTTCCTTACTCCCTATTCAAATTCTACCTGCTCCTAAAAGCTCAGCTAAAGTCCTTTCCAGTCCACAGCAACTCTCTCCTCTCTGAGCCCTGGTGGCAGATTTCTTCACCTGGCACCTTACATAGGAGTCCCTGTGTCACCACTGCTTATGGGATGCCTGACATCTCTCCCCAACTCATCCTCGAGCTCCTTGAAGGAGGGACTATGGTACCATCTCTTATACCCTGGCACAGTGTTGAAGAGACCCCAACAAAAGCCTGGAGCTGAATGTAAATTGAGTTACCATCATTGTCCATTCTCCTCATGATATAGATGGAGAAACTGAGGCCCAGAGAGGGCAGGGGGCTTGTACAAGGGATTGCTGGGCAGGGCTGAGGTATTTGTTGAACTAAGAAACAAAGATAACGGTTCTCCCCGTCGTAGATCCTCACTGGCAGCATGGAAGGTGAATTTCAACTGATGAGCCTGAAATGTCCTTAAACTTCTGGATAATTTGCATTTTCAGAAATCAAATCTTATTTTAGCTTTTGAGGGTTTTGTGGTTAAAGAAATTATATAGCACATCTTTCCTTAAAAGTCAATGACTAGTCAGGATTCTTTGGTTGTGAACATCAGAAACTGACTCCAGGTAATTTAGCAGAAAGGAAATTTACGGGGAAAATGTGGGATTGCTTGAGGAATAGAAGGTAGAATGGAGACACTGGGCTTGGAGAGGGCTGGGAATTGTGCAGCTTTGGGGATCCAGGAAGGAAGAACCTGGGAACAGAGTCAGCAGGGACACTGGTTAGGCCAGCTTCTACCATCTTGCACCTGCATCAAGATGCAAAGTCCCAAAATAGAAAGGCTGAGCTTGGTCATGGGCTTACCTATTGGCCAGAACTGGGCAGGGCACCTTGACTGACAGTTCTACCAAGATCACATACACACTGAGAAGACAGGCAGAAAATCAGGGTGCTATTACCAGAAGTAGGGGGAAGGTGGGGAACGATACCACACCGGCTCACCCCACATTTTAGTTTCCTAGTTTAGAACAGGGATCCAGCAAACTGCAGCCCACTGCCTGTTTTTGTAAATAAAGTTCTATTGGACTGCAGCCATGCTCATTTGGTTACATACATTGTCTGTGGTTGCTTTCACACTACAGTGGCAGAGTTGAGGAGTTAGTTGCTGCAGAGACTGTGTGGTTGGCAAAGCCTCTGTGGATAGATATTTACTGTCTGCCCCTTGAGAGAAAGTTTGCTGATCCCTGGTTTAGAATCCTGTGCCACCTCCATCAGTCTCTGACGGCCTGACCTCCGCTTATTCATTTGTAAAATGGTGAGTTTGAGCCGTGCCTTCTTCCCTTGTCTTTCCAGTTGGCTTAATCTAGCCCAGATGTTCTATAGTTAGGCTGGTACAAGTAATTTTTTAAAAAACACTCTTTAAAAATTTTTAAAAATTAAAATTAAAAATAGCCTTTACCTTAAACCCATTAAGATGGCTATTACTGGTTTTAAAAAAAAAAGGAAGAGAGAAAGAAACAAGTGTTGACAAGGATGTGGAGAAGTTGGAACCCTTGCGCACTATTGGTGGGAATATAAAACGGTGCTGCCACTATGGAAAACGGGACAGCAGTTACTCCTACATGTAAAAATAGAATTACCATGTGATCCAGCAATTTCACTTCTGGGTATATACTCAAAAGAATCGAAAGCAGGGTCTCAAAGAGATATTTATACACCCATGTTTGTTTGTTTGTTTTTTTTGTATATATATACATATAATTTTATTTTTATTTTTTTTTAATTAAAAAATTTTTTTTCTTCTTAATTTTATTTTGTCGATATACAATGAGGTTGATTATTGTGGCCCATTACCAAAACCCCCCTCCCTCCTCCCTCTCCCCCTTCCCTTCCAACAATGTCCTTTCTGCTTGCTTGTCGTATCAACTTCAAGGAGTTGTATTGTTAAGTCTTCTCCTCCCCCTCCCCGGTTTTTTTGGTGTGTGCATGTGAATTTATTTATTTATTTTTAGCTCCCACCAATAAGTGAGAACATGTGG